>NC_057794.1:473773862-473789671 GCF_018294505.1 Triticum aestivum
CCGCTTCGGCTTCCGCGTCCACGCCGCCGCCTCCTCGTCGCCACTCGTCGCTGCGCGCCGCCCTCCTCCATCTCCGGCCACCGGAGCAAGTCCGGCGACCTCGGCCCCCATCTTCGGCTCGAACTCCGGCGACCTAGGCGATTCCCGCGAGTTTCGGTGAACAGTGCGCTACAATGCAGATCTCAGATCTGAAAAACCCTAATCTCGGGTTGACTTTCCCCTCTCATCTCAATATTTTTTATGCCTACTTTGACCTGCCGTAACTTTGCATCCGTAGCTCCGACTTGGTGCATATAGCATATCAAAATGTTCGCCTTGACGAGTACATCATTTAATTCCATTGCATCATTTTCATTTGAGTTCATCTTGATGCCCGAAATGCTGCTAGAAGGAGGCTTCGTGAGTTAATTGTCAGATCTGCTAGTTCATCTTAGACTTTTGTCATTTTTGCCATGATTGTTGTGTGCATGCTATGCCTGTGAGTCCTTCATATGTTTTGTTAAGCATTTTGTCTTCTTTCCAGAGGTGCAACCCATGCATTTTTAGGATGTGTGTGGTGACTTGTGCAAGCTTGCAAAGTGAGGCACCCGGTAAATCTGTTTTCAGGGACTTAGTAGTTTTCACTAAGTCTAGGATTATTTAGTTCATGATGCCATATGTTCAGCTTGTTTCCTAGTGATCTGTGCCTCTTTTGAGGATGATCAATAAAGGAGTTTTCTTAATCATGTTATGCTCTATCCATCCATGTCTTTGTTTGCAATTTTGGAGCACCCTAGCTTGAGTCAATCGAGCTCTACTTTTGCTTCGTTGTGAATCTGGGCAGATCGTCAACTCGTTTACGATTTTGCCGATGTTATTGTAGTTGATCCGTGCATGCTATGCCATTGTTCTTACTATGTCTAGCTAGAATTTTGTGCCTTCTTAATGGATGTATGCTTGCCTTGCCATGACTTGCACCGTAGTGAGTGCATCGAGCTCGTTTACATGCCTTCGTGAGTTATATTTCAGCATGTCTCAGTTTTCACTATGTCTGAAAACTGATTGTGTTTTAGCTATGTTCGTGTGCTTATTAGTATATTTTGTGAACCCTTTTGGCCCCAGGTCACTTTGGGAATTTTGTTAAGCTTGTTGAGTAGCTCGATGCCATGTTCTTACTTGTCTTAATCAGGTCATGTATCATGTTATTTTGCTGCTCCGAAGAGGGCTTCGTGATCTGAAATTTCAGACAAGTGTTAATTTCACTAAGTCTGAAATCTGTTTTGCATTTGCGTTTTTGTCATGCTTGTTTGAACCTCATATTGGATGAATTGGCCGTGGCTCAGTGCTAGTCTTTTGTTAAGCATCTTGTGTGCGTCCCTGCCATGTATTTTGTTGTCATGTTTGGTGGCTGTAGCATGTTCATTTCATTGCATTTATATGCATACTTGCTGTAATTTGCAGACCGGTGTCATTCTTAAAACGCTTGCCATTTCCAAACCGTAACTCCGATTCCGGCGTTCTTTATATCGTTTTCAAGCGATTTCATCTCATCTTTCCAGTGGTACCCTTGGAATTCCAAGTTGAGGCCAGGTTCATGCATTTCCTGTCATATCTTGCATTTTGCATCCTGCATCGCATCCCGCATAGCATACCATCTTTGCATTGTGTTGATTGAGTTTGCACGTGGTTGATTTTATCCTTGTTGCTTGTTTGTCTTGTTTGAGTAGAGCCGGGAGACGAGTTCTCTACCGAGGAGCCCGTTGAGTGTGCTTTTGAGGATCCAGTCAACTCTGACAACTGTGCAGGCAAGATGATCATACCCTCGAAATCACTACTATCTTTGCTATGCTAGTTTGCTCGCTCTTTGCTATGCCATTGCTATGATGCCTACCATTTGCTTGTCAGCCTCCCAATTTCCATGTCAAACCTCTAACCCACCTTGTCCTAGCAAACCGTTGATTGGCTATGTTACCGCTTTGCTCAGCCCCTCTTATAGCGTTGCTAGTTGCAGGTGAAGATTGGAGGCCGTTCCTTGTTGGAACACCTTTTATTTACTTGTTGGGATATCATTATATTGCTATGTTATCTTAATGCATCTATATACTTGGTAAAGGGTGGAAGGCTCGGCCTCTCGCCTAGTGTTTTGTTCCACTCTTGCCGCCCTAGTTTCCGTCATATCGGTGTTATGTTTCCGGATTTTGCGTTCCTTACGCGGTTGGGTTATTATGGGAACCCCTTGATATTTCGCCTTGATTAAAGCTTTTCCAGCAATGCCCAACATTGGTTTTACCATTCGCCACCTAGTCCCTTTTCTTTCCCTTGGGTTCTGCAGACTCAAGGGTCATCTTATTTTAACCCCCCCGGGCGAGTGCTCCTCTGAGTGTTGGTCCCACCGAGCGATGTCCGAGGCTACCAGGGGCAACTCTGGGCTGGCTTACCCGACATCTGGCTCATCTGAGTGTGCCCTGAGAAAGAGATATGTGCAGCTCCTATCGGGATTTGTTGGCACATTCGGGCGGTGTTGCTGGTCTTGTTTTAACCTGTCGAAGTGTCTTGAATTACCGAGATACCGAGTCTGATCGGAACGTCTTGGGAGGAGGTCTATTCCTTCGTTGACCGTGAGAGCTTGTCATGGGCTAAGTTGGGACTCCCCTGCAGGGATTGAACTTTCGAAAGTCGTGCCCGCGGTTATGGGCAGATGGGAATTTGTTAATATCTGGTTGTAGATAACTTGAACCTTAATTAATTAAAATGAATCAACTGAGTGTGTTACCGTGATGGCCTCTTCTCGGCGAGGTCCGGGAAGTGGACACGGTGTTGGAGTTATGTTTGCGCAGGTTGTTCCTCTAGATTCTCGCTCGCGCTTTGCCTCCTCTTCTCGCTCTCTTTTGCGAATAAGATAGCCACCATATATGCTAGTCGCTTGCTGCAGCTCCACATATTTTTGCCTTACCATTCCTATAAGCTTAAATAGTCTTGATCGCGAGGGTGCGAGATTGCTGAGTCCCCGTGGCTCACAGATACTATAACTCCAGATGCAGGTCCAGGTGATTCCGCTCCAGGTGACGAGTACGAGCTCAAGTGGGAGTTCGATGAGGACTCTCAGCGATACTACGTGTCTTTTCCTGACGATCAGTAGTGGTGCCTAGTTGGGGTTTGATTGGGACCGTGTCGCATGTTGGGTTCTCTTCTATTTTGGCGCCGTAGTCGGGCCATGAGTGTTTTGGATGATGTAATGTTATTTACGTTCTTGATTGACGTGGCGAGTGTAAGCCAACTATGTTCTCCCCTTTATTATTCATATTACATGGGATGTTGTGAAGATTGCCTAACTTGCGACATATGCCTTCAATGTGATTATGTCTCTAAGTCGTGCCTCGACACGTGGGAGCTATAGTCGCATCGAGGGTGTGACACAGTATCTTGGACATTCTTTGCCCCATCATCTTGTGTCACATACATAATCAAACCACAGCCATGAAAACAGATTTCTATGGTTTAACATTACTTACTTCCATAGAACATTGATTACACACATACCTATGATGACCGACGACTCGGACTCCCCAGAACCAGGTGCATCTAATAATTCGTCGTTAAGGCCTGTCTCCGCGTCGGATTCACCGTAATAGTCGTACGCATTATGACATTCGGAAATGAACTGAAAAATACAACACAAATACATAATTACTTATCATATAATATTCCAGAAGAAATTCAATTTGCATGCCAACAAATTTTTTCACTTACGTACCCGACTAATGTAATCTTCATTCGAGAGCTCCGAGTTGTTTTCCTGATCATCATCAAGCTCATCGATCTATAAATTTTCAACACAAAGATTTAATGTTGTCGGATGCCACCAAAAAATTACAACATGACAATGCCACTCACATTAAGATCGTCCCATTCGTTCCCATTGTCTGACCGATCTTCACGATCTGAATTTTCATCATCTGACCAATCTTCTATCCAGTCTTTCATCAGTTCTCCAAACTCCATGTCTACCATGATATCAGTTAACTCCTCGTCCGCCATTTCCTACAACCAATAATATGTATCATCACATGTGCAAACATTAACAATGATGAAATATAAAACACATAGCACACGATCACGGATGTTATGTAAACAACCGCAACCGAGGCCATTCAGATCTGCCAAACTTAGTAAGGAAGATGGCCACGGCACCCGTCGTGATCACTTTCAATTGCGAGGAACTGCACGATCTCAAAACCTAGCTAGATCTGTGATTACCTCTGCCGCCGGATACCTAGGTTAGCCGCCACATCAAATAACGATACTGGTGGTGCGCACAGCCGACGGCAACCGACGCTACGTGAACCCAGATCACGAGGAGCAGCACTACCGGAACAAGATCCACGATCGCATGCGCCGTCGGGTAGCTAGGTTACCCGCTCCGCTAGGTTAACCACTGCCACTGGCGCGGCGGCAGTTCGTTCGATGTTGCCGCGAGCAAGACTAGAGGGGGGACGCGGGATGCGGTACCTGTGCGCGATCGTTGGAGATTCACGATGTTGTCGCGCCCGCTGTCCGACGAGATCGCCGGCGATGAGATAGCCGCTGGTGGAGATCTACTACGTGACTTATGGAGTTGCGTCAATGCTCGCGAGATTGATGGAGCTGCTCGCGTGAATGATTGGATTCGGCAGGTCTTACGTGGACGTGGGGTCGTGTGATGTTTTTTTTCGGACCAGGGTACTGTATGTATACGGTCTGGGTTATACAGGGCTAGACAGGGCTTAAATCTGGGTTGCGACGGGCCAGGAAAAAAACAAATTCACGGGGACAAAAATACCCCTCCGAAATTAGGTTAGGGAGGAGCACCGGAGCAGGCCTCTGTGGCACACGGTCCAATTGGCTATCGTATGCCACAATGCATACGGCTTGTTCCTGCGTGGCACATGTGCATATGGACCAATGGGCTACAACCAACTGGCCTTATTTTCAATGGCATAATGAACCGAGGACAACGATTTGGGCGTTGCTAAAACAATAATTCGAAGGACCCTATCTGCCACGATGTCTCAATATCTCTCATCCATGTGTCGCTTGTTCTCCGGTATCTCGGTGTCTCATTTGCGGTGGAGTTGGAGTCACTTGCTCGGGGAGAAACAGTGACGACGACATTGAGGCGACCTTGACAGATTTCTTCTTGATGGTATGTGTGGGTCTTGGGGGTAGCCAGATCAACCGAGGTGCCCTTTTTTATGAATGTGTTTTAACATTTTTCGTCCAAGTTTTTGTCAATTAACCGGGCAATTTTCATCTATCCTTTTTAATAAATCAGACTTCCAAGGGCATCATGACTTGAGAAAAGAGAATCTCTCTCATCGATAATGCCATGGTACCATGTGATGAGCCCGCCGGCCCCAAGCATCAAAATTGGCAAGCGGTGCACAGAACAAAACGTGTCGTGTTGAGCGTCCGTAGGAATTTTGTTTCTGAACATGATCAGGGCCGAGATACCCATTTCACGCAAGTGCCCGTACGCAACCGAAAGTTCCGTACCCGGTATATAACCGTGCCACGCCAGCAGCACGGCTAGTCAGGCCTCTATCCAAACAGGCCGTAAATCCACACCGCACATCACAACAACCGACTGCATCCGGTCCAGTCCCCACAAGTCGCCATGTCCATTTCCGCGGGCGTAGCCATCACCAACTGCACGGAGCAGAGGTGAGATGGGACATGGGCTGCCATGATTTGTCGGTTAGGCCTCCTCTGGCAGATGCAAGAGCGAATCAAAAACCAAAACAGTTGCGGGACCCACAATTACAGGCAATACTAATAAATTAATAACGGGGTAGTACTACTATTTGCAAGAGGCAGATCCGATCACATAATCAATTATCATATCCAGGCGCGTGGCACAGCAGGAAGAAGAAAACATAATCAATGTAGCGGTCACAAGCTGCTCTCAGCTTTCCTTTTTTTGTTGATTGAAAAATGGGCATGCCACACTCAGCTAACCATAGTTTACTGCACGAGCCCAGCGAGCCTTGCACGAGGCCCAGCTACCCGTCCAGTCTCCTCCTCTGCTCCGGCCGGCTCGAACCGTATATTATCTCTCCCCTGCATCTCCGCGAATCTGACCGAGGCTTGGTGGTCAGACAGGGAGAGACCCATGGAGACCAAGGCCAAGGACGCATGGGGCCTGGCGCTGGTTCTCTTCCTCGGCCAGCTCGTGGCCTTCTCCATGGCCGCCGCCAGCTTCGCCTCCTCCTTCCTCGCCAATCTCGGTACCCGCCCTTCTCACTGTCTCTGTAGCCTAACCATCCAAATTATCATTTCCCCCAGTACCTGTGAATCTTTGTAGAACACTCAATTACGAATCACCCATCGCATGTATATTATGCAGGAGTTAACACACCTCTCACACAATCCTTCTTCGCCTACCTCCTGTTGACTCTGATTTATGTGCCGATCCTCTTGCACCGACGGCAGAAGCCACGGGTGAGCATGAAACTTACCTTGTGTGGTTTTAGTTTCACACGCCTCCTCACTCTCTACGCCACTCCTGTCTTGCAGATACCTTGGTACTGGTACTTGGCGCTGGCCTTCGTCGATGTCCAGGGGAACTATCTGGGTGAGCCATGAGCACAAGCAGGCAATACACATTTCAGTCAGATACCAAATGCAATAAACATGTAATGATTCTGAAACTTGTGTTTCAGTTGTCAAGGCATACCAGTACTCGTCCATCACCAGCGTAACGTTGTTGGACTGCTGGACCGTTGTATGGGTCATCATACTCACCTGGTACGCACTGGGCACAAGATACTCCTTCTGGCAATTTGTGGGGGCGGGGACCTGCGTGGCAGGGCTAGGCCTTGTGCTCCTTTCAGATGCAAAATCTACAGATGAGCAAGGTATATATGAGTTCCAACACCAACAAGTTTAATTAGAATGCCGGTTAGTACTAAAAATCTCAGTGATAAACCTAGTAAGATACACACAGGATGAAGTTCTTGATAGTATGTATCATGCTTATCCTCTTTCTTTAGAAGAAATCGCGATCGTACAGTAGTCCAGGAGATCATATTCACTGTTGAATCTTGTTCAAAAATTTACAGCTGAATAACATAGCAAACTGGCAATAAGAACAGGTGTATGACGTGCTCAAATGAAAACCAAACTTTAAGACCCATACAAGCTGGAATCGTCTCACAATTTCTATAGCTTGGGTAAGTGCTAGCAGCTTACAAAACCCTTCATTTTCTGCAGATGGGGGTCAAATGCCACTTCTAGGGGATGCCCTTGTTATTGCCGGGACAGTTTGTTTTGCATTTAGCAATGTTGGAGAGGTTTGTGATGCCATTATATGTCTCTTCCTACTATCCAGCAATATTTTCTCAAAATTGTCATAAGTTTAACACTTCCCTTGAATATGTAGGAATACTGTGTCAAGAAGAACGATCGGGTAGAGCTTATCGCGATGCTTGGACTATTTGGCCTGTTTGTCAGTGCAATTCAGATGTATCCTCTCCGCAATTCACTATTAATAGCAGATCAGCAGAGAAAAAACTTTCATAATCTGTCGATATTGCCATCTATAAATTTGCTCTGTAATCACGTAGTTAAAATATCACTATGTTTTTTCTGGAACAGAAATGTCTTGACCATACTCTTCTGTTCATGTGACAACTTAACCTGACAAAACATCAGATTCATATTCGAAAGGAAGAGCCTAGAAGCAGTTGCCTGGTCTCCAACAATGGTACCAAAGTATAGTTATGGTTTGACTCATTTATCTGCAATACACATTATTCAATTGTCTTGACAGGAAACTCACAGCTGCTTTGTATTGTTTTTTCCATTTTTATTTTCAGATAAGTTTGTTCGCGGGATTTGCCGTTGCATTACTAGTGTTCTACACCATTACTCCTTTTGTCCTCAAGGTTAAGTTTCCTGCAACATGTTAGGCAGAAAATAAGCTACACAAGTATGTAACAAAGAAAAGGTTGATCAAGTTATGAAGTATTTGAATAAACTAAGTATAAGAATCTAAAGCCAGAAGGCCATTTCTTTTCTTATTGTACAGTCCAATAATAGTTTAGCCCTTCCTGATTGTCATAGCTCTTTTGCAGATGAGTGGATCAACATTGTTTAATCTCTCACTCTTAACATCTGACATGTGGGCAGTCGCCATTCGACTACTGTTCTATCAACAACAGGTTACGATTTCTGACCGATCCTTTGCAGGAGATCATAAATACAGTGCATTGCATATATATGCTCACAAGATTTAGTTGCAACAGATAAACTGGCTGTACTACGTAGCATTCACAGTTGTGGCCATTGGATTAATCGTCTACTCACTGAAGTAAGTTCGTTCGAGTCATTATACTTATAGGTCCATGTGCAGATATGTGAGAACCTAACACTTTGCTTCTAAATGTGTGAAGTGAGAGTTCTTCAGCCGATGGAAGAGCTACAGGTACAGAAGTTGCACCTCACTATCAACAACTTCCAAGCGAGGATGGCTCAACAAGTGGTTCTAATTTGGACAGCCAAAAAAAGAAGCAACTGGAAGGAGCTCATGGTATCTGTTAGGGGGTCAACGTACAAAGTCAGCTCCATGGTTTCGGATATGGCCAAAATCAAATACAGCAGCAGAAAATGTGCAGAGAATAAAATCATGTATATGCAGAAACATTATTTTTCAAGCGAAAGAATATTTTGTGTTAGGATGGTTAAAAGAATATTTTTTGTAACATGCAGTCCAGTACATACTTGGTAACAAAGGAATGAAAAAGAAATTCATCATCAGTTACAGTGGTTTGTGTAAGTACTACTTGTAGTAAGGTAATACAGACAAAAATATGGAGAGGGGAAAACAGGTGAAAGTTCCAAGATTAACTTACCTCCTTCATGAATCATTAGTTCTCCACAGAAATTCATCACTGGTGCCTATTGGGAATCATTACAGCATGGACCAAGATATTTAAAAATAGCAAACTGCCCACAGCCTGAAAATAGTCTGAACAACAGTGAACTTCTGACTGGCCTTGGGCTTCCACATCCTTGGAATTAAGAAGACAGAGAAAATGCAACACCAATTTCATGTGTCAAAGATGCCATGCCATCTGCAGATTCATAAAGGGTCCTTTTCCATCATACAAACTGGTCATCTCCATCGCATTTATCATTCCATTATCTAATAAAAGGATATGCAACTTGAAACATCATGATCCACTGAATTCAGTCAAGAAAACATCCCAATTTTTTTTTACGAAGAGCAGCAGCGCTGCTTTCATTATATTAAGGGAGAAGAAATGTTACAGAGATACATGACATAGCTCAACATGGGGAAAAACCTAGGCCAAAGGCTATCCAGTAAACACTAGTAGCATTGAGTAGGAGCTCACAGAGGTTTCCACCTAACTCTGAGTAGCTCCTTTCAACGGCATCTTCTTAGGCAATCAGACCATATTGTGTGCATCATGGATGAATAGGCGACAGTAATAGCATACCCCTGATCCGGGCGCTTCCCCATTCCGACAGTTCTTCCTCAATCTTGCACATTACCCGAGCAGCAGTGCAGGCCACCCCATCAAAGATCCGCGCAGTCCAAATGAACCAACAAACCAGGGTAATCGGAGCAGAGCATTTCTGTTCAGACTCGTTTGAGGCCAAGACAGCATAACCTTGCTCCCACCACTTCCTGAAAGACGGCATCATCACGCTGGGGATCAGGTTCAGGGGGAAGTTGAAAGTAGCAAAGGCTAATCTCCACACCTCAGCCGAGAAGGAGCAGTGAGCGAAGATGTGCAGCAGTCTTCGGCTGACACTTCCAGAGTGAGCAGATGGGGTCATGCTGCCAGCCCCTCTTGGCGAGCTTATCCGCTGTTAGACAGCGATCTTGAATACACAGCCAAGCCGAGAGCTTCTGCTTTGCCAGTACTGGAGTTTTCCAGATGAGCTCCTTCAGGTTTGAGGATGTACTTCCCATGAACTGAATCTTGTATGCAGATGCCGCCATGTAAGAGCCATCAGCTGTCCAATGTCACGAGATCTTGTCCGGCTGATCTTCCTATCCCCTTTTTAGGAAGATAGGAGCAGAACTCCTTGTTCCATTGCAGCCAATGATGCAATGGAACAAAGGTTCATAAACATTCAGGTTCTCAGGGTAAAGCCAACATGATTACCCAGTTCTACAGCTCAGTGGAAGCACAAGGAAAGCTTAAACGACCAGACAACCTACAGGACGCCACAGTGAATTTCATCCATGTTTGCTTCAATCTTTGGGAACCACGCCGTTCAGCATTCGAGGCCTCAACCGGAAGGATCAGCCCCAAGAGATGTGTCGCAGCTCCCCATGCCGCTTTGTCCTGAAGCAAGGCTTCGTGCTTTTCCATCTGCATCCCTGGAAACATAGTTTCATCACGTAAGGTCAAAATACTCCAGAGTCTCAGCACATAGTGTTTCCAACAGCGTGAAAAAGTTTATAAGAAGCCCACCAATGAACAATATCCTTAACTGAACAAGAACAATCAATATAAAAAACCCTCCAAAATGAAATTCCAAGCCTGTGTAGCAACGGCACAGTTAAATAACAAGTGTTGAAATTGATTTCCTCGGTGCACAAAATAAACAAGTCTGGGCTTATCTGGTTCAGAAGTAAAATGAGCATTTCTGACCAAAGTCAAAAGCTTTTCCAAAAGGCGTATTATATTAGTCTAGGACAAACACATCCACGGAAGGTGAGTTTCAAGGACATCCCATCTGAGACTTGTGCAACTGAATGTTCGGCTGATTGCAAATATCAAATAATTCCCAGAAAGTAGTTTTAAGGGAGCATTTCTGAAGCCACGCATCATGCCAAAAACTAATGGGGGAACCATCTCCTAACAGCCATTTATAAAAATAGCAGTAGGATATACCTTTGCCATATTTGAAGTGCAGATTAGGTTTCTAGTGCCATATTTGAAGTAAATAATCTTTGGCCTAATTTTATCACCCCCTGAAAAAAATGTTTTGACAGCATAGCTGTATCCTCTGACTGATCGACGTTTTTTCTGCTACTTTCAGTTAGACTTAGACAAGACATTATATTTTGTTTTGTCAAGATACATCCAAGTGAATCCTCAGCTCACAAAAATCACGTGGCGGTGACTGATCGACCTATACACTCGAGACACAGTTTCATGTGGGCACTGAATCAATTTTAATCTCAGCAGCAGGTTGACACTAACATGGATAATTATTCAAAAATCCTAAAAAGTTCAGAATATGCATTCTGGACGTATCTCAGGGGAGATTTTCAGTAAACAATAGTACATGTGTGAAGTGATACATCTCAAGGAATAAGAATATAAAACGAACGGACATTTTTTTTTCTGGGTCTTATATGGTTGAATGGTTCAGGGATTTTACGAAGCGAGCATGACACTAGCACAACTGGAGCTGCATAGAATCCCAAGTTCCCAACAGATAGCAACAGTCCAAACTAGAAGCAAAACACCATGTCGATACATCTAGAAGTTCAGGGATCCGGAAGTCCATTTTCCTTTTCGTATCAATAGACACTGATTGCTCGTATATTGTATAGTTGATGAAAATCTATGCGCATAATTGTCAAGGTATACCTCCTCAATTTTCAAGACATTTTGCAAAAAACAACAGTGTCTGCATATGATGTTAAAACACGGCAGCATCGGCTTGCACTCGGAAGTAGGAAATGCTAGCAAAAGACCCCAAAGGAAACTGGCAACCACAAAGAGGTTCAATTGCAGCGGTATGGCAGTGCGAAACTGGTAATTTCTGGAAACATGATGATAATTGAAATGAATCAAAACAATCCGAAAAACAGAATCACAAGGTCTCCATGTTCCCCAAATCTTGAAGATGATTCAACACCAGTTTTCAGAAGAGATATGAAGCCAGCTCGGGATAGATGTTTTTCTTTTTGCACAACATCACTGAAAAAATAATCTACAGTTCGAAGCTGCCCCCGAGAACAGAAAGTAATTACCTTCTCTTTCCATAGTTAAAGCATGGCCATTTCCTTTAGAAATCCTCCCTGCCACATTTCCTTTGTTTCTGCAGCACCAAGGAGAAGGTAACATACTTCAGTTTCCGGTTATCATCAACGTTCAACAAAACTTCCTTTTCGAACAATGGATATCAAATGGCATGTCACGAAAATCTAGCAGGCACTCCTTTTTAAAACTTTCCCTCCAACATAGACCCATGGTTTACCTGATGAAGATTGCACAGGAATATAGTTCAACACATAATATCTACGAAAGTATTTATTGATACACAAGACACGGTACAGCAAAATATGTAAACATGGTTCTTCAGTCTCATTCACTGGATTGTGTAGACTACCAAAACAAAAAGAAAACAAAAATTCCACTTTTTATTGTTTCACCAAACAGCAAAATTCTGTAGTTTTTCTATCAAAACAGAAAAGAAGACCTACCAAATTTTTTTGAACCTCTTTATTAAGTTGCTTAGAAGAATTTGAACCTCTTTTAATTTTATTAAGTTGCTTTATTAGAAGAGAATTTGAACCCCCCCTCCCCCCTTAAGGGCATTTTTTATTAGAAGAGAATTTGACCCCCCGCCCCCCTACCCCCCTTAAGGGCTTGTTTGGTTGCTGGGCTGGAAAAACCAGGGCAATAAACCCCTAGGGGGGATTTCCCTGTGCTCATGGGAAACCTCCCACCACGTGGGAGATGTTCCCCTGCCCCAGGTGCCCAAATCGATACAGGGGGAGGTTAAGAAATCCCTCACATACTGTCAGGTATAGGACAACATATCTCATAGATAAGAATTCTACAAGTAATTTTGGAAAACAACCACAAAAACCACATGCACATAACAAAATTTCAGAATTCATGTAAATTATAGAATATTAAAAAATATTACAACTTACCATCCCTTCACCATGGTTCAAATATCGGTCCTAGGATCATGGTTAAAAAGTTCTGGATTATCAAGTTGCCATGTCAAGGCAGGGACACTATCGAACAATATGCGCTGCTGCAAGGCGACGGTCACTAGTCCAACTTAAGTCTTTTCTCCACTCCTCATCGACATCGCGTACCACAACTTGATGTTGGCTGAAATACAAAAAGAAATAAGTTAGTTAGCATCAGTTGAAGGTCTCACTCTCACTACACTATTTCTTAGTACAATCATATTGGCATGGAACAGTATGAACCAACATATGATGTGTGCACTGTGCATAACAAAATTAAGACTTCATTGCTTGCCACAAGACTGTTCAGGAACCCAACCAATATGCTTGAAAATGTGCAATCTGATGGTGCATTGTGCAAATTAACATGAACCCAATCACATGACCTAATCCTATGCAACTAATACTAATAACAAGATTAGGCACACACTCCTGCTACGACAAGTTACTTCCCTGATGAGTAAATCATTTGTCAAGCAGATTGCTACAAGTTCATGAGTAAATCATTTGTCAAGAAGATTGCTACAAGTTCACTTGGATGACAACATATCCTAATCAAAGCAATAGAGAAAAGAAAGTAAAGAAATAACAGCATCAAGTAGCTAGGCACTTGGCAAGCTCGCGGTACTATCTCTGCATCCTCTTTCTAATTATAGCTACCAATAGAGCAGGTTCTAGCTTCAGGCCAACTGATTGAACTAAGGTTACAGTCAAGTGTCTAACAAAGTTCACTAGCTGCTAGTATATGCATAGCAAAGAAAGCCTAGTAGAAATCATTGGATATCTAGCTAGCATATCATAAGAAACTACATGGCGAAGAGATACCTTATGTTCTCTCAATTGCAGCAATCTCCTCCTTCAACCAAAAAAGCCTAAGCCTTGGGTTCTTGGTATTGATGAAAATCTCTCGATTCATTGGGCACTTTCAAAACAGATAGCTCTTCAATTGGCTGATAGAGAACAATTTGTTGATATTTGTAGCGATGGGTTGTAGATCTTAATACCAATGCATGCAAGAGCTTTAAGTATAACCATCCAAGCACAGAGGTATGTCTTAGTGCATCTTCAACTTTGTTATCTTGTATAAGTGCTCTCTCTTGTTTAATGAATATAATTTATCTTCTGTTTTTTTGGATGTAGGTTTGTAATGAAAAAATGGAGGATTTTCTTTCTTTGCTAATGGAATGGTGTCCTATGTGACAAGTACGTCCATAAAAATAATAGCGATGCCTCGACTAGTTTGTTCGAGGATGAAGGGGAAGACCGTGAACCTGGAAAAAGCAAGCTTGTCGTAGAGAAACTTAGCGCGATCTGCTATGGTGGCACTGACAGAAAAAAATTGCATATACTTCAAGGTACTCCTCATTGTCATCTTGTTCATTTGTAGTGTTGATACATTTGTTGTTTCCGTACATGTCATCCTAATATAATTTTTTAACAGGTGCAATGGAATGACCATCGGGTCGAGGATTCCTGGGAGCCCATGGAGAAACTCTGGTTAGTATCTAATCTAAAGTAATTCTTTAAAAAATGTATTTCAAGTGCAATGAGTCCTTCAACGTTCAGCGTTTTCCCACTTAAAATTAAAGAATTTGTTCAAAAAGGTCATAGGCGAAAAATCTTACCACTGCCGGTGAGTGCTTGATATCTTCTTTCTTGATAATTTTGGCTAAACACATGGTATTTAATTGTCTTGTCACATTTTAAAGGGTGATGTTGATGTGTTGTCCGGTGGCCCGCCCTGTCAAGGATTGAGCCATCAACATCACCCTTTAAAATGTGACAGGACAAAATGTGACAGGACAATTAATTACCATCAGTGAATCTGGTGTTTAGCCAAAATTATCAAGAAAAAAGAAGATATCAAGCACTCACCGGTAGTAGTACGATTTTTCACCTATGGCTTTTTTGAACAAATTCTTTAATTTTAAGTGGGAAAGCGTTGAACATTGAAGGACTCATTGCACTTGAAATACATTTTTTAAAGAATAACTTCAGATTAGATACTAACCGGAGTTTCTCCATGGGCTCCTAGGAATCCTCGACCTGATCGTCCTTCCATTGCACTTATTAAAAAATTATATTAGGATGACACGTACGGAAACAACAAATATACCAACGCTACAAAGGAACAAGATTAGAATGAGGAGTACTTTGAAGTATATGCAAATTGTTTTTCTGTGAGCGCCACCATAGCAGATCACGCTAAGTTTCTCCACGACATGCTTGCTTTTTGCAGGCTCATGGTCTTCCCTTCATCCTCGAACAAACTAGTTGAGGCAACGCCACTATTTTTATGGACGTACTTGTCATATAGGACAGATCATTCCATTAGCAAAGAAAGAAAATCCTCTACATTTTCATTACGAACCTACGTCCAAAAAACAGAAGATAAATTATATTCATTAAACAAGAGAGAGCACTTATCAAGATAACAAAGTTTAAGATGCACCAAGACATACCACTGTGCTTGGATGGTTATACTTAAAGCTCTCGCATGCATTGAGACATAACTCGGTCGCCGTCGCCCCCACCAGAGGGTTGGAGTGTAGAGGTGGAGGGAGATGGGGGTGCGCCGCTTCCAGTTGCTGGAGGAGGGCCGAGGGACGGTGGAGCGTTGGACGAAGAAGGGCGGAGGAGTTCTTGATCTTGTCACCGCCGCCTCTCATTCGCGAGACCAAGCGACGAGGGTTTTCTCCCTGACCTCACCAGGCATGGAAGCCTCACCCGTGGAAAGGGCGGGGCTGCCCCTATCTCTTGGGCCTCCAAATGCGCTGGTGGATTGCCCGGGGAGAATTTAGTCCATGGTTTCTCGGCCAGGGGAAAAGCCCTGCTGCCCAGGCCCCCCTCCCCCTACGCCCCACCGCCCAGCCAGGCT
>NC_057794.1:473790131-473953698 GCF_018294505.1 Triticum aestivum
TCGGGCATACCTCCCCCCCTTTGCCTGCGTCCCGAGCATACCTCCACCTCTTTGCCTGCACCCCTGCAGCCCTATCTACACCCACTACCGTATCTATATAGTAGGCCGCATACTCTCACCCTTAAGCGAATCATCGACGACCTCATGCTTTGGACGAACTGGATGAAGAAACCGGCACACAAACATGCCGCCTCTTCATGGCGTTCCTACCTCTTATCACGATTACACGTGTTTATGTAATTACTCTCGATGTGGGACTAAAAATCAGCGTCGGTGCAGTACAGGTGCTCTTACATCGGAGCAGCCGGGCGGCGTCTGCTCCCGCTCGGCTCCACCGCGAGTCCCGCGTCCTCCCTCCGTCTCCGCACGCGTCGCCGGCGTGGGGAGTGACAGAGACGAGCCGAGGCGCCGCCACCACGCTCCTCCTCCTCCGACGGTGGCCGCCGGCCGCCTCCTCCGGTGCTCACTAACCTCGACCTAATCAGCGCGGGGGTGACGTGACGAGGCTGTGCTACACTGCGGTGGAGAAGGCCGCGTCGTCCTCGTGGAAGGAAGGGTTGCGGCGGCGGAGGCAGCTGCGCTACCGCCGGCGTGCCGTGGGGAGAATGGCGCAGATCGATACACTGTGGTGGGCTCGGATTTCTTTCTTTGAGACACTGTGGTGGGCTCGGCTGTGTACGTATATACAGCTTCGTCTCGCAGGTGGGCTGAAAGTGCCCGGCCCAGAAGGCCCGCTCGAATTATGGGCCCAGCTTGTAGATAGCTCGGACCGGAAGCGGAAAGGAGCCTGTCTCGCCCCATCTCTCTCTCTTCTCCAACGCAACGGTCGAAACACGGCGGCCGCCGAGATCCCCGCCGCCTCCACCGGAGAGAGCCGGGGCACGCGCGCCTACCCTAGAGAGGGGTGGGTGTGTTGGGTCCGCAGGAGAGCGGAGTGCGCACCTGCTCGTACGACGGCGCAGCCATCCCGCGCTCCTCGGCTCCCGCTTCGACGCCGACAAGGTCGCCCATCTCTTCCCGCAGGTTCGGTTCTGGAAAATTCCCCTCCTCTCGTCTCATCCCACGCCGTAGAAATTCGGAGTGATTCCTCCCTGCTATTTGTTCCTGCGTAGGAAATACCAGTAGCCGGGCAGACAGAGAAGATCACCTGAGTATACTATATTGGACCATGAACTGAATGATGCTAGAAATGAATTAGCTTCGGTAAGACTGTGCCCTTTTTTTTTACCTATGTTTACTTTGAGCATTATTGTGTTCTCTTTTGCAAGTTCTTATGGTAAGACCATGAACTGACTTACTCCCTCCATCCGGTGAAAAGTGTACGTTTGGCTTTAAAATTTGTCCACAAAAGAGTGTACATCTATCTTCCCAATGCACGTTAAAGTAGAAAAGAATATTTCTCTCTCATCACACGGTAATCTAGACCAATAGCATTCTACACATGGTTTCCTTAATTTTTACATGCACTTAGGTCATTGGGGGTAGGATAATTAAAGAGGAGAGAGATGGTGGCTTGCACCTTTCCAATGCTTTTTTACTCCAAATCCATAATTTGTCCTAACATTTCTATATGTACATTTTTCACCGGACAGAGGGAGTATGAGTGAATGCCTTGAGCTGAGTTTTGATGAACAAGCCATTAACATTTCCCAATCAGATGATCCCCCGAGTATCTTTTTAATTGTCTTCCACTGTGATGGGAGAACCTTGTGGTGCTTGTTGCTCCCTCATCAAGACAAAAAACTTGGTGTAGAAAACTAGAAATATTTTCTGAAAGCTTAGTGTCCTGTTCTGCAACTGCTTTTTATGCCATTAAGCATACTGGTTAGGGATTCAGTTGGTTAATTTATGTTCAAGAATGGAATACTGCTTCCTCAGCTGGAGCCATTGTCCATTAAACAATCCCTGGTATTGAAGAACGGAATCAGATTACCTAACTGAGATTCTCCTGCTCTGTGTGATAGCAAACATGCATTGCTCAAGGATTCTGCAATGTTTGCTTCAAGTTTTTCTTTGGAGATCGAGGGTAATAGCGATTCAGGCCATGTTAATAATATATCCGTCATCCAAGCTGAAACTATTGTCAAATGGAAGTTGTGGTACTATGCCAAACATCATGTTGTTGTGGCATTATATTAAAGAATATTCGTGATGTTTTGATAGAGACGATGAGAAATTCAGCTTTCCATCTGTCATGATCAGCACCAACAATGATGCCACTATTGTTTTGAAATGCACATTACCTCTTCTGAGGGACCAAAATAGTGGAGTGATACTTAGGCAGCAAGTGTTCATCGGATAGTGGCTCCAGCTGAGGAAGTGAAGAGAATTGTTGGCCCGAATTTATTTACTCCACGCTCATCCCCTGATGCATAGGTGGTACTTTCTACGTGCTTTTCCCTTGTTTCATATCCCAGATTCAGACTAGGAATAATTATGGTACCGTAAGTCTGAATAACGATTTCCTAATGCTCATGTATTACTGTAGACTGGTCAGCTGTCATGCTTTGAGTTATGTTCCCGCAATTGCTTGAACTCCATATAGAAGACATTCGCGCACATTTTTGCACTCACAGCTTTGTGTTGGATGAAGCTAAAAAGCCAAGCATTGGTTTTGTTCTATTATGTCTGGGAATCAAATACTAAGGCATTTCTTGCAGGCATAAGAATCTAATAATGTTTCAACGGATGTGTATTTTTCTGACATTAGTTCCTCATTGAGCTGTCCCTTTTTTGTTCTTGCAGATGCTTGGCAATATACTAGTTTTTGCCAAGACTACCCCACTAAACGAAAAAAGTTACGTTGTCCGCTGCCGAATGAAATGCTAACAGCAAAAATGGAAAACTACAGTGGCCACGCCAAGCATATATAACATTGGGGAGGAAAGCACCCCGCATCAGGATCACATAAAGGAGTTAAAACGATCAAAAAAGTCATGTTCCCGAAGTTCACTTCCAGTTTCTTTCTCCATAATCTTCTGTTAGTCTTCTTCTCAATCTTCCTCCATTGCTGCTCCATCATCTTGAATTTCAACTAATTTCACTTATTTCTTTTTAACCTTGACCAGGATTGAATTTATGCATTGAAGTTGAATGAGATGTTGGTTGACACGCACTGTAAGATCGTGCTAGCTCTATGTCTGCTATGAAATGTGTACTGCTTGGAAATCTTGCTGCTACTATGTATCCCCTCAAACTAAATGAATGATACTGCTCAGCTTTGACTTCATGAATGAGGAATCTTGGTCATTGCTCTACAACTGCTGGGGCTTCGTTCTTTTTTGATGGGACATTTTCACTGAATCAAACATGGTCTTTGCACCAAGGCGTTCGAGATAAAATAATTTAGTCTGGCAAACAGGTAAGCAACCTAAAATATATGTGGCTTGTTCTTCGCGTGGTTTTCTTTCACTCCTAGTGTTTTTATGGTTTATTAGTATTAATTGAAAAGCTCCAGCAATCCTAAAGATGCTAATAAGTATGCAAAGCTCCAGCAATCCTTCTAGGGACTGGAGTAAGCATCTCGGAGTTGGAATGTATGCTTTGATGAGGTGATCAATGATTTTGGGTTTATACAAAGTTTATGAGAAACTTGTATTTCCAAAGAAGTGAGTGGGAGCACTATAGAATTTCCGATGAGTATGTGTTGTTAACATGTTGTTGGTCGGAAATGATGTAGAATTTCTAGAAAGCACACAGAGTTATTTGAAAAGTGTTTTTTAATGGAAAGCTTGGATTAAGCTACTTGAACGTTGAGCATCAAGATCTATAAGGATAGATCAAAACGCTTAATGGTACTTTCAAATGAGCACATACCTTGACATGATCTTGAAGGTGTTTAAGATGGATCAGTCAAAGAAGGAGTTCTTGCCTGAGTTGTAAGGTATGAAGTTAAGACTTAAAGCTCGACCACGGCAGAATAGAGAGAAAGGACGAAGGTCGTCCCCTATGCTTAAGACATAGGCTCTACATATGCTATGCTGTGTACCGCACCTGAAATGTGCCTTGCCATGAGTCAGTCAAGGGGTACAAGAGTGATCTAAGAATGGATCACATGACAGCGGTCAAAGTTATCCTTAGTAACTAGTGGACTAAGGAATTTTCTCGATTATGGAGGTGGTAAAAGAGTTCGTCGTAAAGGGTTACGCCGATGCAAACTTTGACACTAATCCAGATTATTCTGAGTGGTAAACTGGATTCGTATAGTAGAACAGTTATTTGGAATAGCTCCAAATGTAGCGTAGTAGTTGCATCTACAAGATGACATAAGAAATTTGCGAAGTACATACGGATTTGAAAGATTCAGACCCGTTGACTAAAACCTCTCTCACAAGCAAAACATGATCAAACCCAGAACTCATCGAGTGTTAATCATATGGTATTGTGAACTAGATTATTGACTCTAGTAAACTCTTTGGGTGTTAGTCACATGGGGATGTGACCTTGAGTGTTAATCACAAATCGATGTGAACTGGATTATTGACTCTAGTGCAAGTGGGAGACTGTTGGAAATATGCCCTAGAGGAAATAATAAATTAGTTATTATTATATTTCCTTGTTCATGATAATCGTTTATTATCCATGCTAGAATTGTATTGATAGGAAACTCAGATACATGTGTGGATACATAGACAACACCATGTCCCTAGTAAGCCTCTAGTTGACTGGCTCGTTGATCAATAGATGGTTACGGTTTCCTGACCATGGACATTGGATGTCATTGATAACGGGATCACATCATTAGGAGAATGATGTGATGGACAAGACCCAATCCTAAGCATAGCACTAGATCGTGTAGTTCGTATGCTAAAGCTTTTCTAAAGTCAAGTATCATTTCCTTAGACCATGAGATTGTGCAACTCCCGGATACCATAGGAGTGCTTTGGGTGTGCCAAACGTCACAACGTAACTGGGTGGCTATAAAGGTACACTACAGGTATCTCTGAAAGTGTCTGTTGGGTTGGCACGAATCGAGACTGGGATTTGTGACTCCGTGTAAACGGAGACCACTCGGTAGGACATCATCATAATGTGCACAATATGATCAAGGAGTTGATCACGGGATGATGTGTTACGGAACGAGTAAAGAGACTTGCCGGTAACGAGATTGAACAAGGTATCGGGATACCGACGATCGAATCTCGGGCAAGTATCGTACCGCTAGACAAAGGGAATTGTATACGGGATTGATTAAGTCCTTGACATCGTGGTTCATCCGATGAGATCATCATGGAACATGTGGGAGCCAACATGGGTATCCAGATCCCGCTGTTGGTTATTGACCGGAGAGTCATCTCGGTCATGTCTGCATGTCTCCCGAACCCGTAGGGTCTACACACTTAAGGTTCGGTGACGCTAGGGTTATAGAGATATTAGTATGCAGTAACCCGAAAGTTGTTCGGAGTCCCGGATGAGATCCCGGACGTCACGAGGAGTGCCGGAATGGTCCGGAGGTAAAGAATTATATATAGGAAGTGCTATTTCGGCCATCGGGACAAGTTTCGGGGTCACCGGTATTGTACTGGGACCACCGGAAGGGTCTCGGGGGTCCACCGGGTGGGGCCACCTGCCCCGGGGGGCCACATGGACTGTAGGGGGTGCGCCTTGGCCTACATGGGCCAAGGGCACCAGCCCCTAGAGGCCCATGCGCCAAAGGGACAAGAGGAGGGGAGAGTCCCAAAGGGGGAAGGCAGCTCCGAGGTGCCTTGGGGAGGATGGACTCCTCCCCCCCTTGGCCGCACCCTTCTTTGGAGGAAGGGGCAAGGTTGCGCCCTTTCCCTCTCCCTTGGCCCTATATATAGTGGGGGGAAGGGAGGGCAACCACCCCAAGCCCTGGCGCCTCCCTCTCCCTCCCATGACACATCTCCCTCCTCCCGCAGCGCTTGGCGAAGCCCTGTTGGAATCCCGCTACTTCCACCACCACGCCGTCGTGCTGCTGGATCTCCATCAACCTCTCCTTCCCCCTTGCTGGATCAAGAAGGAGGAGACGTCGCTGCTCCGTACGTGTGTTGAACGCGGAGGTGCCGTCCGTTCGGCGCTAGGATCATCGGTGATTTGGATCACGACGAGTACGACTCCATCAACCCCGTTCTCTTGAACGCTTCCGCGCGCGATGTACAAGGGTATGTAGATCCGCTCCTTCCTCGTTGCTAGATGACTCCATAGATAGATCTTGGTGACACGTAGAAATTTTTTGAATTTATGCTACGTTCCCCAACAGTGGTATGAGAGCTAGGTCTATGCGTAGTTTCTATGCACGAGTAGAACACAAAGTAGTTGTGGGCGTTGATTTTGTTCAATATGCTTACCGTTACTAGTCCAATCTTGATTCGGCGGCATCATGGGATGAAGCGGCCCGGACCGACCTTACACGTACTCTTACGTGAGACTGGTTCCACCAACTGACATGCACTAGTTGCATAAGGTGGCTAGCGGGTGTCTGTCTCTCCCACTTTAGTCGGATCGGATTCGATGGAAAGGGTCCTTATGAAGGGTAAAAAGCAATTGGCATATCACGTTGTGGTTTTTGCGTAGGTAAGAAATGTTCTTGCTAGAAACCCATAGCAGCCACGTAAAACATGCAAACAACAATTAGAGGACGTCTAACTTGTTTTTGTAGGGTATGCTATGTGATGTGATATGGCCAAAAGGATGTGATGAATGATATATGTGATGTATGAGATTGATCATGTTCTTGTAATAGGAATCACGACTTGCATGTCGATGAGTATGACAACCGGCAGGAGCCATAGGAGTTGTCTTAATTTATTTATGACCTGCGTGTCAACATAAACGTCATGTAATTACTTTACTTTATTGCTAACCGTTAGCTATAGTAGTAGAAGTAATAGTTGACGAGACAACTTCATGAAGACACGATGATGGAGATCATGATGATGGAGATCATGGTGTCATGCCGGTGACAAGATGATCATGGAGCCCCAAGATGGAGATCAAAGGAGCTATATGATATTGGCCATATCATGTCACTATTATTTGATTGCATGTGATGTTTATCATGTTTTTGCATCTTGTTTACTTAGAACGACGGTAGTAAATAAGATGATCCCTCACTAAAATTTCAAGAAGGTGTTCCCCCTAACTGTGCACCATTGCGAAAGTTCGTCGTTTCGAAGCACCACGTGATGATCGGGTGTGATAGATTCTTACGTTCACATACAACGGGTGTAAGATAGATTTACACACGCGAAACACTTAGGTTGACTTGACGAGCCTAGCATGTGTACAGACATGGCCTCGGAACACAAGAGACCGAAAGGTCGAGCATGAGTCGTATGGTAAATACGATCAACATGAAGATGTTCACCGATGTTGACTAGTCCGTCTCACGTGATGATCGGACACGGCCTAGTTGACTCGGATCATGTAATCACTTAGATGACTAGAGGGATGTCTATCTGAGTGGGAATTCATAAGATGAACTTAATTATCCT
Source organism: Triticum aestivum (assembly GCF_018294505.1). Lineage (NCBI taxonomy): Eukaryota > Viridiplantae > Streptophyta > Magnoliopsida > Poales > Poaceae > Triticum > Triticum aestivum. The sequence continues at coordinate 473,797,586 of NC_057794.1, forward strand.
GAACATAGTCAAAAGGTATTCGCAAATTATGTCATAGCTCGCGTTTTAGTTCTATGGTTTAGATATGTTCCTAGAGAAAATTTAGTTGAAAGTTGATAGTAGCTATTATGCGGACTAGGTCCGTAAACTGAGGATTGTCCTCATTGCTTCATAGAAGGCTTATGTCCTTAATGCACCGCTCAGTGTGCTGAACCTCGAACGTTGTCTGTGGATGTTGCGAACATCTGACATACACGTTTTGATAACTACATGATAGTTCGGTTAAACGGTTTAGAGTTGAGGCACCGAAGACGGGTTTTGAAACGTCATGAAACATATGAGATGTTTCGAGGGCTGAAATTGGAATTTCAGGCTCGTGCCCACGTCAAGAGGTATAAGACCTCCGACGATTTTCTTAGCCTGCAAACTAAGGGAGAAAAGCTCAATTGTTGAACTTGTGCTCAGATTGTCTGAGTACAACAATCATTTGAATCGAGTGGGAGTTGATCTTCCAGATGAGACAGTGATGTTTCTCCAAAGTCATTGCCACCAAGCTGCTAGAGCTTCGTGATGAACTATAATATATCGGGAACATATATGATGATCCTTGAGAAATTCGCGATGTTTGACACCACAAAAGTAGAAATCAAGAAGGAGCATCAATTGTTGATGGTTGGTGAAACCACTAGTTTCAAGAAGGGTAAGGGCACGAAGGGATACTTCATGAAACGACAATTCAGCTGCTGCTCTAGTGAAGAAACCCAAGGTTGAACCCAAACCCGAGACTAAGTGCTTCTGTAATAAGGGGAATAGCCACTGGAGCAGAATTACCCTAGATATTTGGTAGATGAGAAGGCTGGCAAGGTCGATAGAAGTATATTGGATATACATTGTGTTGATGTGTACTTTACTAGTACTCCTGGTAGCACCAGGGTATTAGATACCGGATCGGTTGCTAAGTGTTAGTAACTCGAAATAAAAGCTACGGAATAAACGGAGACTAGCTAAAAGGTGAGATGACGATATGTGTTGGAAGTATTTCCAAGGTTGATCAAATATCGTACGCTCCCTCTACCATCGAGATTGGTATTAAAACCTAAATAATTGTTATTTGGTGTTTGCGTTGAGCATAGACATGATTGGATTATGTCTATCGCAATACGGTTATTCATTTAAAGAGAATAATGGTTACTCTGTTTATTTGAATAATACCTTCAAATGGTCTTACACCTAAAATGAATGGTTTATTGAATCTCGATCATAGTGATACACATGTGCATGCCAAAAGATATAAGATAGTAATGATAGTACCACCTACTTGTGGCACTGCCACGTAAGTCATATCGGTATAAAACGCATGAAGAAGCTCCATGTTGATGGATCTTTGGACTCACTCATTTTTGAAAGGATTGAGACATGCGAACCATGTTTGTTGGTAGATATGCATGAAGAAACTCTATACAGATGGATCGTTTGGACTCACTTGATTTTGAATCACTTGAGACATGCAAATCATACCACATGGGGAAGATGACTGAAAAGCCTCGTTTTCAGTAAAATGGAACTAGAAAGCAACTTGTTGGAAGTAATACATTTTGATGTGTGCAGTCCAATGAGTGCTGAGGCATGTAGTGGATATCGTTATGTTCTTACTTCACAGATGATTTGAGTAGATGTTGAGTATATTTACTTGATGAATCACGAGTCTGAATTATTGAAAGGTTCAAGTAATTTCAGGGTGAAGTTGAAAGATCGTCGTGACAAGAGGATAAAATATCTATGATATGATCATAGAGATGAATATCTGAATTACGAGTTTGGCACAGAATTAAGACATTGTGGGAATTGTTTCACAACTAATACAGCCTGGAACACCATAGTGTGATGGTGTGTCCGAACATCATAACTGCACCCTATTGGATATGATGCATACCATGATGTCTCTTATCGAATTACCATAATAGTTTATGGGTTAGGCATTAGAGACAACCACATTCACTTTAAATAGGGCACCACATAATTCCGATGAGATGACACCATATGAACTATGGTTTAGAGAAAAGCTGTCATTTCTTATAAGTTTTGGGCTGCGACGCTTATGTGAAAAATTTTCAGGCTGATAAGCTCGAACCCAAAGCGGATAAATGCATCTTCATAGGACACCCAAAACAGTTGGGTATACCTCCTGTCTCAGATCCGAAAGCAATAAGGGATTGTTTCTAGAATCGGGTCCTTTCTCGAGGAAAAGTTTCTCTCGAAAGAATTGAGTGGGAGGATGGTGGAGACTTGATGAGGTTATTGAACCGTCTCTTCAACTAGTGTGTGGCAGGGCATAGGAAGTTGTTCATGTGGCACCTACACCAATTGAAGTGGAAGTTTATGATAGTGATCATGAAACTTCAGATCAAGTCACTACCAAACCTCGTGGGATGACAAGGATGCATACTACTTCAGAGTGGTACGTAATCCTGTCTTGAAAGTCATGTTGCTAGACAACAATGAACCTACGAGCTATGGAGAAGCGATGGTGGGCCCGGATTTTGATAAATGGCTCGAGGCCATAAAATCCGAGATAGGATCCATGTATGAAAACAAAGTATAGACTTTGGAAGAACTACTTGATGGTCGTAAGGCTGTTAGGTACATATGGATTTTAAAAGGAAGACGGACAATGATGGTAAGTATCACCATTAAGAAAGCTCGACTTGTCGTTAAGATGTTTTCCGACAAGTTCAAGGAGTTGACTACGATGAGACTTTCTCACTCGTAGCGATGCTAAGAGTCTGTTGGAATTATATTAGCGATTATTGCATTATTTATGAAATCTTCAGATAGGATGTCAAAACATTGTTTCCTCGACGATTTTCTTAAGGAAAGGTTGTATGTGATACAAACCGGAAGGTTTTGTCAATCCTGAAAGATGCTAATAAGTATGCAAAGCTCCAGCAATCCTTCTAGGGACTGGAGTAAGCATCTCGGAGTTGGAACGTATGCTTTGATGAGATGATCAATGATTTTGGGTTTATACAAAGTTTATGAGAAACTTTTATTTCCAAAGAAGTGAGTGGGAGCACTATAGAATTTTCGATGAGTATGTGTTGTTAACATGTTGTTGATCGGAAATGATGTAGAATTTCTAGAAAGCACGCAAAGTTATTTGAGAAGTGTTTTTTAATGGAAAGCCTGGATTAAGCTACTTGAACGTTGAGCATCAAGATCTATAAGGATAGATCAAAATGCTTAATGGTACTTTCAAATGAGCACATACCTTGACATGATCTTGAAGGTGTTTAAGATGGATCAGTCAAAGAAGGAGTTCTTGCCTGAGTTGTAAGGTATGAAGTTAAGACTTAAAGCTCGACCACGACAGAATAGAGAGAAAGGACGAAGGTCGTCCCCTATGCTTAAGACATAGGCTCTACATATGCTATGCTGTGTACCGCACCTAAAATGTGCCTTGCCATGAGTCAGTCAAGGGGTACAAGAGTGATCTAAGAATGGATCACAGGACAGCGGTCAAATTTATCCTTAGTAACTAGTGGACTAAGGAATTTTCTCGATTATGGAGGTGGTAAAAGAGTTCGTCGTAAAGGGTTACGCCGATGCAAACTTTGACACTAATCCAGATTATTCTGAGTGGTAAACTGGATTCGTATAGTAGAACGGTTATTTGGAATAGCTCCAAATGTAGCGTAGTAGTTGCATCTACAAGATGACATAAGAAATTTGTGAAGTACATACGGATCTGAAAGATTCAGACCCGTTGACTAAAACCTCTCTCACAAGCAAAACATGATCAAACCCAGAACTCATCGAGTGTTAATCATATGGTAATGTGAACTAGATTATTGACTCTAGTAAACTCTTTGGGTGTTAGTCACATGGGGATGTGACCTTGAGTGTTAATCACATATCGATGTGAACTGGATTATTGACTCTAGTGCAAGTGGGAGACTGTTGGAAATATGCCCTAGAGGCAATAATAAATTAGTTATTATTATATTTTCTTGTTCATGATAATCGTTTATTATCCATGCTAGAATTGTATTGATAGGAAACTCAGATACATGTGTGGATACATAGACAACACCATGTCCCTAGTAAGCCTCTAGTTGACTGGCTCGTTGATCAATAGATGGTTACGGTTTCCTGACCATGGACATTGGATGTCATTGATAACGGGATCACATCATTAGGAGAATGATGTGATGGACAAGACCCAATCCTAAGCATAGCACTAGATCGTGTAGTTCGTATGCTAAAGCTTTTCTAATGTCAAGTATCATTTCCATAGACCATGAGATTGTGCAACTCCCGGATACCATAGGAGTGCTTTGGGTGTGCCAAACGTCACAAGGTAACTGGGTGGCTATAAAGGTACACTACATGTATCTCCAAAAGTGTCTGTTGGGTTGGCACGAATCGAGACTGGGATTTGTCACTCCGTGTAAACGGAGAGGTATCTCTGGGCCCACTCGGTAGGACATCATCATAATGTGCACAATGTGATCAAGGAGTTGATCACGGGATGATGTGTTACGGAACGAGTAAAGAGACTTGCCGGTAACGAGATTGAACAAGGTATCGGGATACCGACGATCGAATCTCGGGCAAGTATCATACCGCTAGACAAAGGGAATTGTATACGGGATTGATTAAGTCCTTGACATCGTGGTTCATCCGATGAGATCATCGTGGAACATGTGGGAGCCAACATGGGTATCCAGATCCCGCTGTTGGTTATTGACCGGAGAGTAATCTCGGTCATGTCTGCATGTCTCCCGAACCCGTAGGGTCTACACACTTAAGGTTCGGTGACGCTAGGGTTATAGAGATATTAGTATGCAGTAACCCGAAAGTTGTTCGGAGTCCCGGATGAGATCCCGGACGTCACGAGGAGTTCCGGAATGGTCCGGAGGTAAAGAATTATATATAGGAAGTGCTATTTCGGCCATCGGGACAAGTTTCGGGGTCACCGGTATTGTACCGGGACCACCGGAAGGGTCCCGGGGGTCCACCGGGTGGGGCCACCTGCCCCGGGGGGGCACATGGGCTGTAGGGGATGCGCCTTGGCCTACATGGGTCAAGGGCACCAGCCCCTAGAGGCCCATGCGCCAAAGGGACAAGAGGAGGGGAGAGTCCTAAAGGGTGAAGGCACCTCCGAGGTGCCTTGGGGAGGATGGACTCCTCCCCCCCTTGGCCGCACCCTTCCTTGGAGGAAGGGGCAAGGCTGCGCCCTTCCCCTCTCCCTTGGTCCTATATATAGTGGGGGGAAGGGAGGGTAACCACCCCAAGCCCTGGCGCCTCCCTCTCCCTCCCATGACACATCTCCCTCCTCCCGCAGCGCTTGGCGAAGCCCTGTTGGAATCCCGCTACTTTCACCACCACGCCGTCGTGCTGCTGGATCTCCATCAACCTCTCCTCCCCCCTTGCTGGATCAAGAAGGAGGAGACGTCGCTGCTCCGTACGTGTGTTGAACGCGGAGGTGCCGTCCGTTCGGCGCTAGGATCATCGGTGATTTGGATCACGACGAGTACGACTCCATCAACCCCGTTCTCTTGAACGCTTCCGCGCGCTATCTACAAGGGTATGTAGATCCACTCCTCCCTCGTTGCTAGATGACTCCATAGATAAATCTTGGTGACACGTAGGAAAATTTTAAATTTATGCTACGTTCCCCAACACAGACTCCATCAAATCCTCTCCCCTTCCGTGCAGCAAATCTGACATGGGCGTATCAACTGCCAACTGCCAACTGCCAACTGTCTACTGTCAACTCCTTTCAGGCAGTTGCACTAGTGAATCAAAAACCAAAATAGGCCCGGCCGGGATGCCTCGACAGGAGAGGCATTAATGAGACACGAGCTGCTCACTTAAATGATGAGATCCAGACACCTCATAGCACAAAGAAAAAACATAAATCAATGGACCTGTCACATACTGGCGTGCTGCTCTGATCCATGCGCAGACAGGCCCATGGAGACTCTCCTCTGCATCTAATACAAACCTGAGGCTTGTGTTTTCAGCGTGCACCTTGTTCAGGCAGGCCCATGGAGATCCGGACCAAGGACAACGCATGGCGCCTGCTGCTCGTGCTCTTCCTCGGCCAGCTCGTGGCCTTCTCCATGGCAGCCTGCAGCTTCGCCTCCTCTTTCATTGCCAATCTCGGTACCATCCTTCTCAGCAATCTCCATAGATCCCAAATTATCATTCCTGCAGAACTCGCTAATCTTCTTACTCAATGACCCATCTGCCGCATTGGCCTGATTCCTACACAAGAAATCATCGCTCGGTAAAGCATATAATTCCATGTTTTTATGCAGGAGTTGATGCACCACTTGCGCAATCATTCTGCACACATCTCCTGTTGACCTTAGTTTATGTGCCAATCCTCTTGCATCGACGACACAAGCTGCGGGTGAGCGTAGCTGCATGAAAATCAACTATGGAGCTTATGCGATGTGGTTTCACGTCTCACTGTGTTAGCCGCTCCTGTCTTGCAGATACCTTGGTATTGGTACTTAGTGCTGGCCTTCGTCGATGTCCAGGGAAATTATCTGGGTGAGTACAACAAGCAACACGCATTTCAGTTAGATAGTAAATGCAATCCTTGCTCCTGATGATGTACATATATAACCATCTTATAAACTTCCGTTGCAGTTACTGAGGCGTACCAGTACTCATCCATCACCAGCGTAACATTGTTGGATTGCTGGACTGTTGTATGGGCTATCATACTCACCTGGTACGCACTAGGCACGAGATATTCTTTCTGGCAATTTCTGGGGGCAGGGACCTGTGTGGCTGGGCTAGCACTTGTGCTCCTTTCAGATGCAAAAACTCCAGATGCGCAAGGTAAGGGCAACTCTAATACATCCATAAAACATAGCGCCCAAAAGTTACTGGGTATTGAACGGTGGATTCTAACCCATCCCCAAAACTTAGGGTGCGTTTGTTTGCAAAGTATTCTTGCAGTTTTTTGGAAATACTGTGGTTTTTAGAAAAACTTTGGTATTACATATTTTGAGGTGTTCGGATGAAACAAAAACAGAAGTTTCACAAACTGTAGTATGCCAGAAACTATGGTTTTTTCGCAGTATCCAAAAAAGAGGTCCGGACCTCTTTTTTCTAAACAGAAGCGAGAGAAGTGATCGGAGATAGCGCAGTTCACGCTTCTGTCTACGTTCAGATAAAGATCAGATGTGCATGCGATCGCTACTATTTTGCCTCTTTCCGTTATCTTGTTAGCGAATCTCATTTTATCGCCTGATTAATAGGCGGCTCAGTTAAGATTGCATTCTCTTAATTGGTGTCCCGAGTCCTTCTGGCCGTCGTCACTTGCCGGTCGTTCTTTTCTCCTCTGCAGATGCAGACTAGCTAGCCGATTATATGCTGTGCACATAGACGCAGAAGGAGTTTTGTCCCGGCTGGATTGCACGCATACGCACCAGGCAAAGCTAGCTAGCCGATCAACCAGAGAGCATACAGTACACTCAAAAACTATTTTGTCAAGCACATGGACGTATAGGCATGCATCCGGCAGCTGTTAGCAGACGCTAATTAGCCCGGTCATGTAGCTCCTTCAGTGTAGTTGAGTTAGTTTCATTTGTCACCGCCTTACAATCGATCAAAACTGTAGTATAAGAACACAAGCCAAACACCTCGGTAGTTTTGGTAAAACTGAGAAAAATCATGGTTTATAAAAACTGTAGTATTCCTTGCTCACAAAACGGAATACTGAAAAGGCTGTTTGTGCGTTGAATAAAAGCTCTACAACTTATACGAGCCATCAGATATTTGCTAACAGTTATAGCAACCATGATGGCAAACAATGCGAAGTATAATAAAGCACCAAAGGCAATCATCGTATCCCTAGAATTCAGCTGCTCTTTCTGCATCATTCCCATCATCCTCCTTTCTTGTTGTTGCCTAAAATTTTCTCCTCTCTAGGTTGTTATTCTTTATGGCAAGATCCTGTCGGGTGACATTTTTTGCCTGCCTTCCCATTCATTCAACCCACTTCACATATGAGTAGGGTGCAAGAGGCAGCTCGCCATAAACCCCTTCTTTCCAGCTTGTGAATCCTTCATCAGGAGAGTTCAACGCGTCTAGTTCATTTTATACTATTTTTTTCATTTTTGCGGGCCTAGCAGGGCCTGCTCTTGCAACCCTATGCAAAAAAGCAAGCTAAAAAACTCCTCCCTGTGCCGCCTTCGTTGTTGTGAACACACCAAGCAGGGTTTAGGCCATGTCGGCATCCCGGTTGCTTCCTAGAGATGGCATTGAAGTCGGCATTGTAACCGAATTGCATGAGCACAAAATCAAATTCCGGTAACTCCTCGGTCTCCAAAAAAAACCTTTGGGGATGGGTTAGGTAGGCTTAAGCCCCGAAAAAAATCAGATTTCTGGGAACTACAGATTTTTTTGGCATCGATTAGAGATTCTAATGGAGGATTCATGGCCACTAGAGCTTCAAAGTTGAGTGAGCTACTGATATGTTCTTACGGCTGAAGCTTATGCCGCTTGGGATGGCATCTGGTTTGGTCAGCAGATGGGGCACTTCAGAGTTATCCTTCAGTTTGATAATGAGCAGGTTATATCGACTCTTAAGGCCGGAGGTTTTTTCGGCTACTGCTAGTTCTGCAATTTTTCATGACTGCTTGCTGCATGTGAGTGCTTTTGATGAGGTTTCATATGTACTACATATGTCCTAGGGAAGCAAATGTAGCGAGTTCGTTTTTAGCTAGTTCTGATTTTTGTACTTGGGTCGATGAACTCCTGATTTCCTCATGCAATCACTCATAAATGATGTATGGAGATCTTTGATTATGAATAAATGAAGCCTTGTGGCTTGTTCCCCAAAAAAGTAGGTAACTGCTTAAGAGTTAAAATACAAAGGATGCTTGTTACAAAAAAATCACTGAGAAACCTAGGATACGTAAAGGATGAAGTTCTTCACAGTATGTTCCTTTAGAAGAAATCATGATAGTAATAGTCTAGGAGATCAAATTTACTGCTGAATAAAGCAAATTGGCGATATAATGGGTAGAGGTGTGCTCAAATCAAACCTAATTTTACAAACCCGCCAGGCTGAAATAGTTTCCCCAATTTCTACAGAGAAGATAAGTATCAACAGATTAAAGAAACTTCATTTTTCTGCAGATCCAAATAAAATACCACTTCTAGGGGATGCCCTTGTTATTGCCGGGGCAGTTTGCTATGCATTTAGCAATGTCGGGGAGGTTGGTGATGTATTATATCGTGCTACTGTCAACAATATTGTCTCAAAACTCTAATAAGCATATCATTCCCTCGACTATGTAGGAATACTGTGTCAAGAAGAACGACAGAGTAGAAGTTGTCGCAATGCTTGGACTATTTGGGGTGCTTGTCAGTACAATTCAGATGTATCCTCCTCCACAGTTTATCGGCAGAGAAAACTGCCGTTATCCGTTGATATTTCTATCTATAGAGTCACTCTTATTCTTGCATTGTTAAACATCACTACATTGTTTTCCGGAGCAAATATTCATGTTACCTTTTAACCTGACAAAACATCAGACTTATATTCGAAAGGAAGAGCGTAGAAGCAATTGTTTGGTCTCCAATAATGGTAGCAAACTATAGTTTTGGTTTGTCTCTTTATCTGCAATACTCTTTTTTGAATTGTCCGACAGGAAGCTCACTCCTGCTTTATATTTTTATTTTCAGATAAGTTTGTTTGCAGGATACGGCATTGCAGGATTTATGTTCTACACCATTACTCCTTTTGTCCTCAAGGTTAAGTTCCCTCCAACATGTTTAATCAGATAGACCCTCTGTTCCTAAATGTAAGACGGACCGTCTTACATTTAGGAACAGAGGTAGAAATTAGCTACACAAGTAGGCAACAAAGAGAATCTGTCCAGTCAAGTATAAACAACTTATAAACATAATCTAAATGGGTAATATTAGCTCATTAGGAAGTATCAGCCAAAAGGCCCTTCCATTTCCCATTTCCAGTAGTAGTTTAGCTCTTTCTGATGACCATGACTCCTGCAGATGAGTGGAGCAACATTGCTTAACCTCTCGCTCTTAACATCTGGCATGTGGGCAGTCGCCATCCGAGTATTTTTCTATCAACAACAGGTGACAATTTCTGTCTGGTCCTTGCAACAGATCATAATATGTTGCACTATATGCTCAAATGATTTACATGCAACCAACAGATAAACTGGTTGTACTATCTAGCATTCACAGTTGTGGCCATCGGATTGATCATCTACTCACTGAAGTAAGTTCTTTCAAGTTGTTCTAGATCCATGGGCAGATATGCAATTCATCGCAGAAACCTAACATGCTTAATTGCTTCCGATGTATGAAGTGAGAATTCTTCGGCTGATGCAACAGCTGCAAGTACAGAAGCAGCCGCTCACTATCAACAACTTCCAAGTGAGGATAACTCAACAGGAAGTGGTTCCAATTTGGACAGAAAAGAAAGGAAGCAACAAGAAGCTCACATCTGTTAAGGGAGCCAATGTACAAAGTCATCTCCACAGTTGCAATGGTCAATTTCTGATTGAGCCTGTGCTGCCACATCCTTGCAAGTAAGGGCAGCTGCTCAGGAGAAGCAACATAGATTTCGTGCTATGCCATTTGCGTGTAAATAAAAAAGTGTCTATGTCTTGGTCGACTGAGAATTAACTAATTCTCAGTTGATTTTACAAATTTGTGCATACAAATCTAATACAATGTTTACCATGATATAACAATTTATGCATCTAGTGCAATCATGCTCTCATAGTTTAGAGATATATGAAATCTTGCATGGATCTCAGTGTCAGATCAATGGTCCTTGGTATCGACTTAGATATAACTAATTCTCAGGCGGCTGAGAATTAGCAAACCCGGTCTTTCTCTGTCACACTAATTGATATTTCATGAACTTTTATACTCTACAATGAATCGGCAGGTTGAAGCAGTTTACTACTTCCCCTGCGCACATCTGACATCAGTTTGCATACGACTTAACATAAGATGCTAGTACTATGCATCACTTTTAGGTGTGAATCTTCCTTATATGCCCAACATGACAGGGAAATATGTTCTCTTCATCGTAAGTCTATCATAAGATACATCGCACCGGTAGCACTTCTCCTACCTTACTGAAACTCGGCATCTCGGATCACCATTCTTTAAAATCTTCTTCGTTTTCATCTGTACTAATTGATGTTCCTTTGTTTTCTCCGACTCATCAGCCGCAGTTATGTGATCAGCTGCGCAGCTTGAAACATTATCTCCAGTTGCAAGATCGACGAAACCAATTGTCGAGCAACAACCTCACCAGTTTTAGTATGTACATGACAGAAACATGACTCTTTTTTCACCTTCAGGATTTAACATCTATTGTAGATGAATCCACACATCATCTATAAGCGGGTTTCTTTTTCTCTCAAAAGGTAAACTTGGTTACGCCTATGTTGAGTTTGTGTGTATATAAATTCTTAAAATAACATATTGCTTTCATTACTGTAGTGAAGAAAGTTAATAAATTGCTTAAAACCAACACAAGGAAAGAAAAATTACAACATAAGAGCATCTCCAACGGTTATCCAGTAATCCATCCACAATATGCACGTATTGTGCAGCTGTACCCCCCTCCCTCAACCACCGCCTCTCCACCTGTAGGCTTAGAGTTTGCCAATATTCATTATTGATTGCTTTTGCAATCCGATTTCCTCTATTAATTTATTGTTTTTTTCACTGTAAGAACATGGCAAATGCTATACGCTAGCATAGTAATTTTATCTGTTTTCGCATGGCAAATCTAAAAATCTGACGTCAGTAATACAGATCTGATCGTTACATTTCCGTGTATTTTTTGTTCAAAAGATATCCACTAATACAGGTCCTCCGTTCCTGTCAGAGGAGAAACTTCATCATTTTTGATTTTTGGTGGCAGCACTTGTGTAGCAGTGCCCCGATCGATGTCCTCCCTGTCCCTGGCGACAAATCCCCATGCGCGATGTCCTGGAGCCGCAAAGAGCCGGCCCGAAACAACTGACGTCTCACCTGCTCAAAACCCCTCGTGACAATGATCACGACGCTTCACATGCACGGGCAAGGCGATGTCGGGCCTTCTTCTCCGTACCGTACCACGATGCAAACAGTGTCGTCGTTGGGGGTTGACGACCGATCGACCCCTCCTCCTCCGCTGCTCCACGTTTCTCCGTACCGCGACGCACGCCATAGCCTGGTGGCCGGACCACCGGTCATCGCGGCGCCGTACCACATATGCCCGGACCCCGGAGGCACCCGGTCCCTCCACTGTTCCGCGGTCAACCGCATGATGGACCGCGTCGCTGGGCAGATCGAAGATGGTCCGGCCGGCCCGTGCATGCAATGGACCGAAGCAACAGCGAGGCGCCACCTTGTTCGCAGTACGTACGTTCGGGGCGCCGAGGAATTGGCCACGCGCTGCACGCCGTGGAAATAGATAGATCGATAGATCCTTAGCTCGAACCGTACTTATCTGCGGTCCGCACGCCACGAGGCCTGTCTGTCCGTCCGCTCTTGAAGATAGGCCAATGGTGTTGCATGTGTTCCGTAGGTTCACAGGTCTCCGAAAATCATACTCCGGTAGTTCATGGCCACGTACGTTCGGGGCTTTGGCCGACCGCGCGCACCCAGAGTATCGCCGTCGTTGCGGCGCAAGTCAGATCCCCATTATGTCTTGTCTGGCATCCGGTTTAGGGCACAAGCTTAGTTGCTGCGACTCTACCGGTTTCGTGATCCTAGCTTGCCCACTAGACAAGTACGTCAGCATGCATCGCCGGCTGGTGAGAACCACTAGCTAGCTGGACTCCTCCGGTTTTCAGGGCTGATCAAGAGTGTGCGGCGGCCGCTGTCGCGCGCAGTGATCATGAAATTTACCAAGGCGGTTCGGCAACAGTAGAAGCTAGGAATGACCGAACCTGCTGTGCTTGAAGCAATGGGCAATTGCGATAAGCGAGGCTCTCTCTTTGGCATATTGGAATGCCTCGAGGTGATCAAGCATTTGAATTCTGGGAACATGCTTACTACCAGTTATGGCGCTGTTCCCAAGGAAACTAACAAAAAAAAAGGCTTCATTTCCTCTTTGACCACGAGCGGCGAGAATTGAGTAGGCCATGTACAATGGTTCATAAAATAGTCTTATCTTAACTCTTACATGTAATTTAAAGATGACAAAAAAACATGTCTACAATGGGTCATCTCTTAGCTTTATCTTCAACAACTAGTTATTCTTAAAAATGTGATGAGACATAGGTGGTGTTTGGTTCTCTAGTCCTAGGACTTGTTTTAGTCCCAACTAAAAAGTCCCTAGTCCCTAAAAAGTCCCTTCCTGTTTGTTTTCAGAGACTAAAAAGTCTCTAGTCCCTTTCTAGAGGCTATTAAATGACCATGTAGTAACAGTCGGACAAGTGGGTAATGTTGGGGTGAACCAAAAAAGTTTGGGTAGAGCCGGATCTAAGTGTTGGCTAGGTAAAAGCCCCGTAATAAGAGGGGTAGTTATGAACCCTGTGGACCACCCCCATGGGGGCGGTGAAGGGAAAGCTCCCATTGGTAGAGAAAAACCCACAACCCCTTGGGGTTATCCTGCGCTTGGAAGAAGAACTAGGAAAAGGAAAAAAATATAGCGATAGTTTTATTCTTCGTCGCCGTAAGTAAATACGTAACTAGGAATATGGAAAATTGCATTTTTGGAATTTGCAATAATGCGATGGGCGAACGACGGGAATTGAACCCGCGCATGGTGGATTCACAATCCACTGCCTTGATCCACTTGGCTACATCCGCCCCTTATCCAGCTAAAGGATTTTTTTCTTTTTTCCATTGATCATTATTCTATTTATTTTGACCTCCGTACTTCGATCGAGATATTGGACATAGAATGCCACTCTTTAAAAAGGAAAAAGGCTAGTATATAGAAAAATAACAATCAAACAATATCATGGGGTGGCGGGCCAATGGGTGCATGGAGGGGCATTGTTGGAAAAGTCCCAAAAAGTCCCAAAAAGACTCTCCTTGAGAGTCTTCTTCATTTAGTCTGAAATGCCTAGTTTAGTCCCTAAAAAGTTCCTCCCATTTGGTAAAAAAGTCTCTAAGAGGGACTTTTTCTAGTCCCTACATAAAAAAGTCCCTGGAAACAACACCCCCATATTGTGCTAAGGGTTACGAATGCATGGGAGGTGGCGAAGATTAGAGGTTCTGGTACTATTCGGGATTGTCTATAAGCGGTGGTTGAGGATCTTACTGACTGGAGCAGGAATGTTCTTGGGGATCTAGCTAAGAGAATTAAGACATTAAAAGTCCAGCTGGAAGAGTGCAGGAGGTCTGTTTTAAGTTCAACATCTATACATAGAGAACATGTTTTACGCTTCAAATTAGAGAGGTTGGAGGAGCAACGTGACCTAATGTTCAAACAACGAACACATGTTAACTGGCTGACTAAAGGGGACCGAACTCAATTTTTTTCAAGCTTATGCTAGTGAGAGGAAACGGATGAATACCATTAAAAAGTTGAGGAAGGAGGATGGTGAGGTGGTGGAAGGGGAGGAGGATTTGAAGGCTCTTGTTACTAACTATTTTTTTCTTTGTTTACCTCCGTGGCAGGTTTCCCTTATGGTGATTTCATCAACATCATTACACCAAAGGTCACACACCAAATGAATGATTTTCTGATGGTGGATTTCACGGCTGATGAGGTCAAAAAGGCCCTTGATGGCATTGGCGATCTCAAGGCACCCGGAGTAGATGGTATGCCGGCGATTTTCTACAAGAAGTACTGGGATCTAGTTGGGGATAATGTGGTACAGGAGGTGCTTAATGTGTTGCAAGGTGGCAGTATACCGGAGGGATGGAACGATACCATTGTGGTGCTTATCCCGAAAGTAAAAAACCCAGAAAAATTAAAAGATTTACGCCCGATTAGCCTATGCAACATTGTGTACAAACTTGTGTCCAAAGTTATCGCCAACCGTTTGAAGTGCATCTTGGGGGAGATCATCTCGGATAATCAGAGCGCCTTTGTGCCGGGCAGATTGATATCAGATAACACTTTGTTGGCATATGAGATGTCACATTTTCTCAAAAGGAAAAGATCGTTATCAGTGGGATACGCTGCGTTAAAACTAGATATGAGCAAGGCTTACGATCGTGTTGAATGGAATTTCCTGGAAAGGATACTTGGTCAGTTGGGCTTCTATGAGAGTTTTGTATAACTTATCTCCAAGTGTATCAGATCAGTTACATATAAATTCAAGGTTAATTCCACATATACTGACGTCGTGGTTCCTGGAAGGGGTTTGCGTCAGGGTGATCCCATATCCTCGTACTTATTTTTATTATGCACGGAAGGTCTATCAGCTCTACTTCATCAAGCGGAATTTGCAGGCCAGATTAGAGGCATTAAAGTGGCACCAACGGCACCCACTATCACCCACTTATTGTTTGCAGATGATTCCCTAATGTTTTTTGAAGCTTCTCAGGAGGGAGCAACGGAGATCAGTAGGATTCTACAAGTGTATGAGGCAGGGTCTGGTCAAATGGTGAATCGGGATAAATCCACAATTATGTTCAGTCGGAACACTAAAAGTGCAGACAAGGATATAGTCATGAATATTTTGGGTTTGGAGCAGGAAACAACAGGAGGGAAATACCTAGGGCTGCCATTGTATATTGGGCGGTTAGTTACACAGTGTTTCGAATACATAAAGGATCGGCTTTGGGCTCGAATACAAGGCTGGTTAGAAAGTTTTCTATCCATGAAAGGCAAGGAGATTTTGGTTAAATCCGTTGCTCAAGCTATTCCGGCGTATGCTATGGGATGTTTTGATTTAACTAAAGGGCTTTGTGAAGAGCTTAGTAAGATGATTTGCAAGTATTGGTGGTCGCAACAAAGTGATGAGAACAAGATGCATTGGGTGGGATGGGATAAAATGAAGCTTCCAAAAGAACAAGGTGGTCTTGGTTTCCGAGATCTCTATTCTTTTAATTTGTCAATGCTTGCACGTCAAGCTTGGCGACTTCTTTGTTAAATAATAACGAGAATAAACGAGACACGAGAGACATAGATTTTTACATGGAAACCCTTGCGGGAGAAAACCACGGACGCACCAAGGCGCAATCACTATGATGAAGGAGTATTACAAGCACGAGACGACAGGCCGTCTAAGGTGCGACTACATGGGGTATATAAGAGGGCAATACATGAGAGTCCTTGGAGGACAAGTAAACGAGTTGTACTCGTACACGTCGACGTCAACGCAAAGGCCCACACCGCTTGTACTACGTCTAGTCCAACACGGTATAATTTGGATCACAATTTAACAATCTCCACCTTGATCCAAATTTTCTCCAGTAGTCGAAGAAAGTGAATAACTCCATCCAAATCAGCATAAACACCTTGTGCGTCAAAATCCATAGGACTAGTGAGAAATACCAACTGAGCCTGAGCAAAGCTCAAACTTATTGGTCGGAACTGGCTTTGTCATCATATCAGCTGGATTATCATGAGTACTTATCTTGCATACCTTCAAATCGCCTTCAGCAACAACATCTCGAATATAATGAAACCTAACATCAATGTGCTTTGTCCTCTCATGATACATTGGATTCTTTGTAAGATATATAGCACTTTGACTCTCACTAAATACGGTAGGGCAAGATGAATCTCCACAAAGCTCAGAATACAAACCTCTCAACCATATAGCTTCTTTGCATGCCTCAGAAATAGCCATATACTCGGCATCAGTAGTGGAACAAGCCACAATAGACTGCAAAGTTGCTCTCCAACTCACAGCACAACCACCAATGGTGAAAACATAACCTGTGAGTGATCTTATCTTATCCAAATCACCAGCAAAATTAGAATCAACAAAACCAACAAGTCCATCTCTAGTTTTCCCAAACTGTAAATAAGCATTAGAAGTACCACGCATGTATCTGAAAATCCACTGAACTGCTTTCCAATGCTCTTTTCCAGGATTAGCCATGTATCTACTGACAACACTCAATGCATATGATAAATCAGGACGAGAACAAACCATGGCATACATAAGTGAACCAACTGCACTCGAATAGGGAACTCTAGACATGTACTCAGTATCTGCATCTGACTTAGGACATAAAGTTGATGATAATTTGAAGTGTGCAGCTAACGGAGTACTTACTGGCTTGGCATTATGCATATTAAAACGACGAAGAACTCTATCAATATATTCTCTCTGACTTAGATATACTTTTCCAGACGGTCTATCTCTGGATATTTCCATGCCAAGTATTTTCTTTCCTGCACCCAAATCATTCATCTCAAATTCATTACTCAATTGCTTCTTTAGTTCATTAATATCTGACATACTCTTTGTAGCAATAAGCATATCATCAACATAAAGGAGCAAATAAATAGTTGAACCTTTGACATTTTTCAAATAAACACAACTATCATAATTAGACCTTTTGAAACCTTGACAGGGCATAAAGGTGTCAAATCTCTTGTACCACTGTCTAGGGGATTGCTTCAATCCATAAAGAGATTTCGTTAACTTACAGACAAGCTTTTCTTTTCCAGGAATAACAAAACCTTCAGGTTGTTCCATATAAATATCCTCTTCTAATTCTCCATGTAAGAATGCAGTTTTAACATCCAATTGTTCAAGCTCAAGATCATGCATGGCAACAATACTGAGTAAAGTGCGAATAGAGCTATGCTTCACAACAGGAGAAAAGACTTCGTTATAGTCAATACCTAGAATCTGGCTATAACCTTTAGCAACTAACCTTGCTTTATATCTTGTCTCATCATTAGGAGAAACACCTTCTTTCCTCTTGAAAACTCACTTGCAATGAATAGATTTCTTCTCTCTAGGTAATCTTACTAAATCCCAAGTGTCATTCTTTTCAAGTGATTCCATCTCATCATGCATAACAGTCATCCACTTATTACTATCACCAGAAATAATAGCCTCGGAATATGAAGAAGGTTCAGCATTACCTTCAATTTCTTCTGCAACAGATAAAGCAAAAGAAACAATATTGCACTCTTTAATTAACATGCAGGTTTATTAATACCCTGTCTAACTCTGCCACGTGCGAGATTCCAATTGGGCAGAACAATAGGCTGATTTGGAGTGGGAGTGACATGATCATCATTAACGACAGGTTCATCATGTGCATCAACAATTTCATTACTAGATGTATCACCTGAGTCAATAACATGCTCCACCTGAACAGTAGGCTGCTGAATAGTAGGCTGTTGTTCACTCTCAGCAGGAACATTAGTAGATGAAACATCATGTAACATAGCAGATTCATTAAAGATAACATTTCTGCTAATAACAACCTTCTGGGTTTCAGGATTCCATAATTTAAAACCTTTAACACCAGACTTATAACCAAGAAAGATGCACTTAACAACCCTAGGCTCCAATTTTCCATTATCAACATGAGCATAAGCAGTGCAACCAAAAACTCTCAACTGTGAATAATCAGCAGGTGAACCAGACCATACCTCAATTGGAGTTTTCTTATTAAGAGCAATAGATGGTGAATGATTAATGAGATAACAAGCAGTGGAAGCAGCCTCAGCCCAAAAACGCCTATGCAAACCTGCATTGGACAACATGCAACGGGCTCTAGAAATAATGGTCATGTTCATGCGCTCAGCAACACCGTTTTGTTGAGGAGTATAAGGAACGGTGTAGTGTCTGACAATGCCTTTAGACTTGCAATAATTCTTAAATTGCTTAGAACAGAATTCCATACCATTATCAGTGCAAAGTATTTTTACCTTCTTTTCAGTCTGTCTTTCAATCATAATCTTCCACTCCTTAAAAGCTGAGAATGCTTCATATTTATGCTTCAAGAAATAAGGCCATACATTTTCTCGAATAATCATCAATAATAGTCATCATGTAACTAGCACCACCTAGTGACTTCTTGCGAGATGGTCCCCATAAATCAGAATGCACATAATCAAGAATACCTTCGGTTGTATGAGTCGAAGTGTTGAACTTCACCCTCTTGTGCTTGCCGAAGATGCAATGCTCACAAAATTTCAATTTACCAGGTTCATATCCATCAAGAAGACCTCTCTTATTTAACTCTGCTAAACCAAGTTCAATCATACGTCCAAGATGCATATGCCAAAGGTTAGCAGCATCACAACCAGAATTCTTTGAAATAACTGGAGTAGCGTTACCTGAAACGGTAGAACCTCGAAGGTAATAAAGACCATTGGTCGAACTTAAATCACCTTTCATCACAATAAGGGAGCCTTTGGTGACCTTCAAAACACTATCTCCACCTGAATACTTGTACCCCTTTGCATCAAGGGCACTAACAGAGATAAGATTTCTCTTCATCTTCGGAATATACCGAACATCTGTCAAAGTTTTGCTTATGCCATCAAACATCTTGATTCGAATAGAACCTATGCCTTCAATCTTGCATGGTGAATTATCAAAACCCAAAACGGAACCAACAGAAGTAGTGGAATCAAAAGTATTAAACCAATCTCTATGTGGACACATATGAAAAGTGCATGCAGTATCAAGTACCCACTCATCATTGGTCTCAGCACATCTAGCAATAACGATAAGAGCATCATCGGAACTATCATCACGAGCAACGTTAGCAGAATTTTCACCTTGTTTGTTACCTTTCCTCTTTTCCTTGTTTTGCAACTTGAAACACTCAGTGATGTCATGCCCGTCTCTCTTGCAATATCCGCAATATTTCTTGTCTCTGGATTGCGACCGGTCCCTGTAGCCGTTCTTACTTTTGCCTCTGTTTCCATTATTGGAGTTCTTCTCCTTTGTCCTGCCATGAACAGATAATCCCTCGGCTTGGGATGAACTCGAACCATCATGAGGCACCATTAATTTCATCTTCTCCTTAGAGTTCAAAGCTTCATAAACTTCATTAAGTGTGAGAGTATCACGACTGTATAATATGGTGTCTCTAAAATTGGTATAAGAACTTGGCAGTGAACAAAGTAACATTAAAGCAGTATCTTCCTCTTCATACTTAACCACCATTGCAGCTAGATCGGATATGATCTCTTTAAATTCAGAAATATGATTCAAAATATTACCTCCCTCAGATAACCTATGCAGGAATAATTTTTGCTTCAGATGCATCTTGCTGGCGAGATCTTTAGTCATGCAAATCCCTTCCAGCTTTAACCATAGAGAGGCGGCAGTTTTCTCGCTCAAAACTTCCTACAAAATATTATTATGCAAATGGAGTTGAATTTGTGACAAAGCCTTACAATCAATCCATTTCTCCTCATCAGTTCAGTCCTGAATTCGGTTCTTCCCAAAACTATCCAGTGCTTCATCGTAGTCGGACTGTGCCAACAACGCCCGCATCTTGACTTGCCATAGGGTAAACCTTATGTCACGATCCAGCAGCGGAAAGTCGTACTTCATGGATGCCATGAGTAGATAAATCTGTGTACACAAGGTAGTACAAGTCGAAAGAAATAATCCTCGTAGAATTAATTTTCAGTGCAGACGAAAAAGTATTGAGTAAATAGTGAAGGAAATATGCCCTAGAGGCAATAATAAAGTTATTATTTATTTCCTTATATCATGATAAATGTTTATTATTCATGCTAGAATTGTATTAACTGGAAACATAATACATGTGTGAATACATAGACAAACAGAGTGTCACTAGTATGCCTCTACTTGACTAGCTCGTTGATCAAAGATGGTTATGTTTCCTAGCCATAGACATGAGTTGTCATTTGATTAATGGGATCACATCATTAGAGAATGATGTGATTGACTTGACCCATTTCGTTAGCATAGCACTTGATCGTTTAGTTTGTTGTTATTGCTTTCTTCATGACTTATACATGTTCCTATGACTATGAGATTATGCAACTCCCATTTATCGGAGGAACACTTTGTGTGCTACCAAACGTCACAACGTAACTGGGTGATTATAAAGGTGCTCTACAGGTGTCTCCGAAGGTACTTGTTGGGTTGGCGTATTTCGAGATTAGGATTTGTCACTCCGATTGTCGGAGAGGTATCTCTGGGCCCACTCGGTAATGCACATCACTATAAGCCTTGCAAGCATTGCAACTAATGAGTTATTTGCGGGATGATGTATTACCGAACGAGTAAAGAGACTTGCCGGTAACGAGATTGAACTAGGTATTGAGATACCGACGATCGAATCTCGGGTAAGTAACATACCGATGAAAAAGGGAACAACGTATGTTGTTATGCGGTCTGACCGATAAAGATCTTCGTAGAATATGTAGGAGCCAATATGGGCATCCAGGTCCCGCTATTGGTTATTGACCAGAGAGGTGTCTCGGTCATGTCTACATAGTTCTCGAACCCGTAGGGTCCGCACGCTTAACGTTCGTTGACGATATAGTACTATGAGTTATGTATGTTGGTGACCGAATGTTGTTCGGAGTTTTGGATGAGATCACAGATATGACGAGGAACTCCGGAATGGTCCTGAAGTAAAGATTGATATGTGGATAGTAGTGTTTGATCTCCGAAAGGGTTCCGGAATTCACCGGAAGGGGTTCCGGATGTTTCCCGAAATGTTTGGGCACGAGAACACTTTATCTGGGCCAAAGGGGAAAGCCCACGAGGCTTTTGGAAAGTGCAAAAGGAAGTTTTGCGGAGACCAGAGTCTAGACGCCAGGAACCCTGGCGTCTAGGGGGTAGACGCCGGGAACCCTGGCGTCTAGCCCTGGAGTCCGAGAAGGACTCTTGCCTTTCGGGTGAAACCAACTTTGAGAAGGCTTTTACTCCAAGTTTTGACCCCAGGGCTCAACATATAAATAGAGGGGTAGGGCTAGCACCAAAGACACATCAAGAAACACCAAGCCGTGTCCTGGCAACCCCGTCCCCTCTAGTTTATCCTCCATCATAGTTTTCGTAGTGCTTAGGCGAAGCCCTGCGGAGATTTTTCTTCACCAACACCGTCACCACGCCGTCGTGCTGCCGGAACTCATCTACTACTTCGCCCCTCTTGCTGGATCGAGAAGGCGAGGACGTCACCGAGCCAAACATGTGCAGAACTCGGAGGTGCCGTGCTTTCGGTACTTGGATCGGTCGGATGTGAAGACGTACGACTACATCAACCGCGTTGATATAACGCTTCCGCGAACGGTCTACGAGGGTACATAGACAACACTCTCCCCTCTCTTTGCTATGCATCACCATGATCTTGCGTGTGTGTAGGAAAATTTTGAAATTACTACGTTCCCCAATAGTGGCATCCGAGCCTAGGTTTTATGCGTTGATGTTGTGCATGAGTAGAACACAAGTGAGTTGTGGGCGATATAAGTCATACTGCTTACCAGCATGTCATACTTTGGTTCGGCGGTATTGTTGGATGAAGCGGCCCAGACCGACATTACGCGTACGCTTACGGGAGACTGGTTCTACCGACGTGCTTTGCACACAGGTGGCTGGCGGGTGTCAGTTTCTCCAACTTTAGTTGAACCAAGTGTGGCTATGCTCGGTCCTTGCAAAGGTTAAAACAGCACCAACTTGACAAACTATCGTTGTGGTTTTGATGCGTAGGTAAGAACGGTTCTTGCTCAGCCCCTAGCAGCCACGTAAAACTTGCAACAACAAAGTAGAGGACGTCTAACTTGTTTTTGCAGGGCATGTTGTGATGTGATATGGTCAAGACATGATGAGATATAAGTTGTTTTATAAGATGATCATGTTTTGTTGAAGTTATCGGCAACTGGCACAAGCCTTATGGTTGTCTCTTTATTGCATAAGATGCAAGCGCCAAATAATTGCTTTACTTTATCGCTATGCGATAGCAATGGTTGCAAGAGCAATAGTTGGCGAGACGACCATGTGACAACACATTGATATAGATCAAGATGATGGAGATCATGGTGTCATGCCGGTGACGATGGAAATTATAACGATGTTTCGGAGATGGAGATCACAAGCACAAGATGATGATGGCCATATCATATCACTTATATTGATTGCATGTGATGTTTATCTTTTATGCATCTTATCTTGCTTTGATTAACGGTAGCATTATAAGATGATCTCTCACTAAATTTTAAGATAAAAGTGTTCTCCCTGAGTATGCACCGTTGCCAAAGTTCGTCGTGCCCAGACACCACGTGATGATCGGGTGTGATAAGCTCTACGTCCATCTACAACGGGTGCAAGCAAGTTTTTGCACACGTAGAATACTCAGGTTAAACTTGACGAGCCTAGCATATGCAGATATGGCCTCGGAACACTGAGACCGAAAGGTCGAGCGTGAATCATATAGTAGATATGATCAACATATTGATGTTCACCATTGAAAGCTACTCCATTTCACGTGATGATCGGTTATGGTTTAGTTGATTTGGATCACGTGATCACTTAGAAGATTAGAGGGATGTCTTCTAAGTGGGAGTTCTTAAGTAATATGATTAATTGAACTTAAATTTATCATGAACTTAGTACCTGATAGTATTTGCATATCTATGTTGTAGATCAATAGCTTGTGTTATTCCTTCCCTATGTGTCGTGGTTTCGTCACGGCAGATGTCCTAGAGAAAAGACTTAGTCGTGGAGCCATCGCAACGGGTTAGCTTGAAGGGGTTAAAGCGGACACAGGGACGCAAGAGAGTTATACTAGTTCGGCCCCTTCGAGGAAGGTAAAAGCCTACGTCTAGTTGTGATGGAATTGATGGGGTTTCGATGACTAGGGAGCAAACAAGCGTCGCCTAAGTCTCGAGTTGTTGTCTGTTCTCTCTTGAACCCCCACCGGGTCGCCCCCTTATATACACGGGTGATGCCTGCCGGTTCAGAGAGTCCCAACACCGGTTCATACTCGTATCCGGGTTGGTCCCTCCTTGTTCCTAACTTACAGTACAAGTATATGCACAAACGCCGGTGTACGGCTACAGGTTGTAAACCGACTATGGGCCCTGGGCCTTTATCTGCCTCTTTGGGCTTTAACACCTTTGAACTACTGATGAAGTTAATCCGGCCCAGGTAGGCCGGTTTATGCCCAGTAGTAATATCTCCAACATTAGGCCCCAGATTGATTTGAATAGGTTCATGTCAATCCTTAGCAAAAATCTTCATCTTCAACATCTTCTTGTAGTTGTTGAACCACCGTGACGTCATCTTCTCTGTTTGCTGTAAACCGACGTGACGTCATCTGTCATAAAGAAAACATCCATGATATCCTCTTGTTTAATAGATTCGCAATGACCGAGGTGACAGCTTCACTTCCAAAATCTGCGGTCCCTTGATTCACGCGCCTGACACATGTCCTTTGCCTTATAAATAGGCCCGAAGGGTCATTTCTTTTCTTCCCTTCGTGCCCTTCCTCTTCGTCTTCCTCGCGTCGCCAGTCTCAGAGCTCCGCCGCTGCCGTTGTCTTCTGCATCATCCTTGGCCGCTACATCAACCTGAATGCACCAGAAAAGCCGCGGCGACCTTCCGCGTCTTCCTCAGCTCTGGTAGGTCTTCTGTTCTTCTCAACATAGATCTGATCCAGGGCTTCGTGTTCTTGCGGTGTTCATCACTTGTTCATTCTCATGTACTAGCTCCTGGATGCACATGTGAACCCTTGCTTTGTGTAGCGGTAACTTTTAGTATCCGCCGCTAGTTTCCTGCCCAAAATCATAGATCTCACATATACTTCTGCTCATTGATTCAATACTGTACTGCTTTGATCTTCGACTATTTTTCTTATTTTCTGAACTTGCTTCAGATCCAACGCCGTAACAAGATCTTGTGAAACCTGTTTCTGCATACTTAACCATCCGCAATCTTAATTGCTTCAATGTTTAGATTAGGCGGTTTAACCTTATAGAAAATTTTCCAAACCGGTATATGCCATTAGTCCCCTTGTTGAACCACCAGATGTTGGTTGCTTCATGAAACTCCGGTTTAGATAGGGCTGTTTCCGGTTTAACATTGTACATACCAATGCATTTTAATCAATGCATTTTTGAACCGGGATCTTTTACCTTGTAGATTCCATCATGGCCAAGCAAGTGTATGAGTGCAATTGGGTTCCTTCTCGCGTCATAGAGGCTGAACTGGACGATTTAGTCCTGATTGGTGCTTTAGGCAGCAAAGATACAATCCATTGGAGGGCTCCTGGCAAAGAATGCCCTCCCACACCTCGAGAAGGAGAGGTTGTTGTTTTCGTAGATCACTTAGCCCGGGGCTTTAAGCCGCCTGGTTCTAAATTTTACCGGGATGTCTTAGCCGATTTCCAGCTCCATCCACAAGATACTGGCCCCAACTCTGTTACAAATATGTGTCACTTCCAAGTGCTCTGTGAAGCGCTCTTTTAAGAGGAGCCCACAGTGGAACTGTTTAGAGACCTATTCCATCTAAACCGTCGTACTGAATTTACTGACGGCTCCAATACAGAGTTGGGTGGTGTGGCGATTCAGAAAAGGAAAGAGGTCACATACCCTCACGCCAAACTGCATAGCCACCCCAAAGAATGGAATCAGACATGGTTCTACTGCAAAGACACCTCCCCTGCTGGTGAGAATCCCTTGCCTGGCTTTCGACTGGAACGGCTCAGCAACACACACCCTTCTCCACAAAGATTGACTGCACAAGAGAGAAGTAAACATGCTCCTCGGCTATCAAAGCTCAGAGCTTTTATGGCCAACGGTTTAACAGGGGTTGACCTTGCTCGCTGTTGGATATCATGGAGCATACTGCCTCTTAGTCTGCGCTCGGTTTGATGTGCGAGTATACTGACCGTGTTGATGACCCACTGCGACACTCAAGACTCCAGCTCTCCGGTGAAGAAATCACAGAGGCTGTGCATAAGATACTGAATGAACCGGAACATGTCTGTGCCAGAACCGGCCTGCTTCCCTTCTGTGCCACCAACAAACCGCCAGCTGTAAGACTTTGATTTTTCTCTTTGCTGAATCTGTTATTGATATGTCTGGTCATTGTTTTTAATATCAGTGTCTGCATAATCAGGGCGATGATCCGTTTTGGAGCAAAAAATTGCCGCAGGAGAAACCAGAAAAACCAGACAAACCGAAAAGAGCAACCCGGCAAAAGACTAAAGCTGTGAAGAAGACTGCCCATAGGAAAAGAACCACTGCATCTTCTAATCTGGCTCCTGACGATGAGGTGGATAATCCGAACTTTGAGGTATAGCTTGACTCACTTGGTTTATTTTTCATGCGTCTTATTAATGATGATATTTGTCAGGATGATGTCGAAGCTAGCCACGCGGATGTCGCAGAGGTAATTATTCTCTCTTCTGATTCAGAAACTTTGCCTTCACAAAAAATCCGTCAGCCAAACCGGAAAGTTAAATTTTCTCATCCTCTTGCTTATTTGGATCCTAAACTTCTTATGAAGACCCAACAACACGAAGCTTGCCGCACCACCCGGCACAGCGGGCAGGTAGTTACCTCCGCCGGTTTACCAAACAGTCCGGTTCGGAAACGCCATAATTTGCTTGTCAGTGCTTGTCCTAAAGCAGGCTGCTTTCGTCAACCTCTTAATCCGTCTGACTCCGATTATCAGGTTACTTCCCACTCATCTTCTGGCGAGTCATCGGCTACTCAGCTCCCACCGCTCAAAACGGTGCTTGGGTAAGCCATACTTATTGTGATGTTTGCAGTACATTGCCTTAGAACATATTCTGTATTTGATTTTGTTATTCTTCTCAGGGCCAAACCTAGGCCAAGCAAGAAGGCCCGCCTGGACAAAGCGGCCGAAGAAGATGTCGTTCTTGAAGCAGACAAGACACCCAATGCTGAAGCGGCTATTCCTGAGGACATTCCCAACGATCCACCGCAACAAGATGATGATCTTATTACAGAAGAGAGACCTACTGACACCTCAGGTCCAACCCATCAGCCCACAGGTTCCATCCGGATTGAAAGCTCCACCGGTCCAGCAAAGCCTACTAACAAGCCAACATCTCCAGTGCAAACCGGCGGTACCAAAGATGATGAGGTTGTCATTACCGGTACTGGCCATACTGAGCCAAACAATCCTGTCGCTTTATCCAAACATTCTGCCAGGGAAGAATTTGCTGCCTTTGGCAAAGGCAAGTGGAACACTGATCTGACAACTTACGCTGCTCTGAACGCCCAAGATATCCATTCCGACTATCTGAACCGGCTGTATACCAGCCGTGACTACGAAGCCGGTCTAGTTAATATGATGAAAGATAAATATGAGGTAATTTCCATATGCTCCTTCCTGCTTGTATGCTTCCAATCCTGACTCTCCTAGCCCCCAAGGGCCGGTTTGGAATATTCTTTCAAACCGGGACTTAAATAATATAAATCTTGTTGCTTTGAAATTTGCTGATGTAGCCCCCAAGGGCCGGTTCAACTTTAGCGTAGTTAAGCCGGTACTTTAAGTAATTGAAACTGCCGCATCAGAATGCATATGATCAAATAGCCATTAGCCCCCAAGTGCCAAGTTGAATACTTGTATTGATCTTGGGACTTTGTAAACAATTGAAAGATGAAGATCAAACATGCATTAGCCCCCAAGTGCTAAGCGCATAACTTGTTATGTGGTTGGTACTTGAATCCTTCTACCGGTTTGTTGAAACATATGTCTGTATGCATGCAGGCGGAGCTGAAGATGAAAGAAAACCAAGTCATCGATCTTCAAGAAAACTTGAAAACCCAACAGGCTGAGACCTCCAAAGCAAAAGAGGAATTGGCCAGTGCTTTAAGCGCCATGGAACAACTTAAGGAGAACATCAAGAAGCAACGAGCGGACTGGGCCACTGAAAAATTCGCTTTGATCAAACGAGCAGAGGATGCTGAGGCTGCACTAAAACCAGTGGCAGATGAACTGACCAACATAAAGCGGCACGTGCATGCCATGACTGCTGCTATCTTTGGTAAGCCAGTTTGCCTTCTGAATTGGCTCTGCCTTCTGACAGAGTCGCCGGTTTATTAACCCTTTTATGGTATTTCAAGGACACGCATTGGTCACTTGGGGTCAGATGTGCGGAAGAAACTAAAAGCCGCCTATACATTGGTTGAACAATTGTATACTGGTGCCCAGCGGATCATCTGTACCGCATATCATAACAAACCGGCGCCCACTTTGATTCAAGATACTCTGATGAAACTGTCGGTGCTTCCTGCCCGGGTTGAAGAGCTGAAGAAATCTGCTGCTCGAACCGGCACAATCAATGCTTTAATCCGGGCAAAAGCCTGGGTGCCGGATTTTGATCCTATTGAAGCGGCTCAGGGCTATCCCAGCTTGAAGGAAGACGGGTCAGAATTCGGTGAAGCGGATCTGCGAGCAATAAACCGGGAGGTGCGTCCACTAGCTTGTCAGTTGGCTGAGGAAGCAGACTTGTCTCGTTATCAAGCGCAATATGATAGTCAGAACAAGCGAATAGCTGCGCCAATCCATGAATCGGAAAATCTGATTCCTCCAATCCGTAAGCATACTTACGCTCCTGATATTGACCCATCATTGCTGATCCACGATGAAGCTGTTTTTCAAGCATTAATGGGAATCGACTGGACAACTGTGGATTTCCAGCCACTGGGTAGGGACACGGAGGCTGAAGCGGCGCAGGATGACCCACAACCATCAGGCCAGGCTGGTGACCAAGCTTGAACCGGAAGCCGGTTTTAAAACTGCCTCTCCTTCGCGAAAAACAATTATTTTATTATGGGCACCATGTTGCCTTGTAATAGGCTAGCTGATACCTTTGATGTTGATATGCCTTCGTACATACTTTGTTCTTCCTTTGGTAATGAACTTTCCACAACACTTTCTGAAATGAAAAATTCGTCAAGTGCCACCGCGGTTGTACCGTCAGGCGGAATATGATGTCTGCATATATGAAATCAAAACAAAATTTTAAGTATATGACCAAATTTTTGAGATACATAATACCTGCCGTCATTGAGCGTGAAGTTGGCTTGGCCAATCTTGAAGCGGAGTTTTGCAAACCCACACTTGTTGGAGGAGATAACAGCTCCTGTATATATATATGACGCTGGTTTACCATTGTAAACCGTGCCGGGTTATAATGAAGACCGTGTTACTCCATAAGAGGATGTTAACAACACGGATCAAACCGATCAAATAGTCTCCAGATTGACGTGAACTGTGTTCCGTCAATTGAAAAAAAATTGTCGGTTTAAAAAACGCACAATGAAAAGCAAAAACCCCCCTTCAAAGAAAAATGTGAAGCAAAAGAAAAGTTTTATTTAAACTGATCAAATGGCGTTACCATGGCCAAACACGACCAAGCTCCCGTTAGGTGTAACTATGGTTCTAGTCAGCCAGGTCCCCAAATAAAACCGTGGCATTTATGCCGACCAAATGGCGTGGTCATGGTTCGGGTTCGACCAAGCCCCCAAGTGATTCTGTGGCCTTAGGCCGATCAAGAGGCGTGACTGGTTCAGACATGACCTAGTCCCCAAGTGATCTGGTGGCTTTCGCCTATCAAGAGGCATGGTATTGGTTCGGACACGACCAATCCTCCAAGTGATATAACGCGATGCTTTTAGCAAAGCGAACTCAAGGGGTAAACCGGGGGCCGCTTTAGAGCAAGTCCGTGTAACCTCACATGATGTAAAAGAACAGATACCCCGCTTTAGCTGAGGGTCCGGTTTATTATATTTAATTATAATATATACATTGTCGTAATATGTACATAAGTATAGCCAATGGCTCAAGTATAGTAAGGCCGAAGATGAGCTATATTCCACGGCCTGTTAGTCTCCTCCTCTGATGTACGTGAGTCCTTATGCTCTCAAATATCGATCAGATAGTATGACCCGTTGTGCAGATTCTTGCTGACCACGAAAGGCCCCTCCCAAGGTGGGGATAGCTTATGCATATTAGTCTGATCTTGGATGAGCCGAAGCACCAAATCTCCTTCCTGAAAGGTTCTAGTTCTGACCTGGCGACTGTGATACCGACGAAGATCCTGCTGGTAAATCGCCGATCGGGCGGCTGCGATGTCACGCTCTTCATCCAACCGGTCCAAAGCATCTTGCCGTGCTGTCTCGTTGTCCGCTTCAATATAAGCCGTGACACGAGGTGAATCATGGCGGATATCACTAGGGAGAACCGCCTCCGCTCCATAAACCATGAAGAACGGTGTGTATCCTGTTGATCTGTTGGGTGTTGTATTGATGCTCCATAGCACAGATGATAATTCTTCTACCCAACAACCCGGCGTTCTCTGCAAAGGAACCATGAGCCGGGGCTTGACGCCTCTCAAGATCTCTTGATTAGCTCTTTCTGCTTGACCATTGGACTATGGATGTGCCACTGATGAAACGTCGAGCCGGATGTGCTCCCATTCGCAGAACTCCTTCATAGCACCTTTGGATAAATTGGTACCATTATCTGTGATAATACTGTGCGGAAAGACAAACCGGAAAATCACCTTTTTGATGAACTGAACCGCCTTAGCCGCATCACACTTGCTAACAGGTTCTGCCTCCACCCACTTTGTAAACTTGTCAACCGGCACCAGGAGGTGGGTCTTCTTATCTTTGGATCTTTTGAAAGGCCCAACCATATCCAGCCCCCAAGTTGCAAACGGACAAGTAATCAGAATCATTCTCAATTCTTGAGCCGGTACATGAGCACGCCTTGAAAACCTTTGGCACCCATCACATCGTCTGACCAGATCCTCCACATCAGCATGAGCAGTTATCCAATAAAAACCATGGCGAAACGCTTTAGCCACCAGAGACTTGGAACCGGCATGGTGACCACAATCTCCTTCGTGGATCTCATGCAAGATTTTGTGGCCTTCTTCAGGAGACACGCAGCATTGAAAAACCCCTGATATACTGCAATGATGCAACTCACCGTTGATGATAGCCATGGACATGGATCGCCGGATTATCTGCCGGGCTAGAATTTCATCCTCTGGCAACTGACCCCGGTTCTTGTACGCCAGGTAAGGAAGCGTCCAATCCGGAATAACATGAAGAGCCGCCACCAATTGAGCCTCCGGATCAGGAATAGCCAAATCCTCTTCACCAGGGATCTTGACCGGTGGGTTGTGCAGCACATCCAGAAAAACATTGGGTGGGACCGGTTTGCGCTGAGAGCCCAGCCAGCTTAAAGCGTCTGCCGCTTCATTTTTCCGTCGGTCCACGGGGTCCACCTGATAGCCATTGAAATAACCTGCGACAGTATCCACCTCACGACGATATGCTGCCATGAGTGGGTCCTTGGAGTCCCAAGTGCCAGACACTTGCTGAGCCACAAGGTCCGAGTCACCGAAGCACTTAACTCGACTTAGATTCATCTCCTTAGCCATCCGGAGACCATGGAGCAAGGCTTCATACTCAGCTGCATTGTTAGTACAAGGGAACATTAAACGGAGAACATAGCAAAACTTATCACCTCGTGGGGAAGTTAACACGACTCCAGCCCCCGAGCCTTCCAACTGCCTGGATCCGTCAAAATGGATGGTCCAATACGTATGATCTGGCCTTTCCTCAGGTGCTTGCATTTCCGTCCAATCATTGATGAAATATCCAAGTGCTTGAGACTTAACCGCTGTCCGAGGCACATACTTCAAACCGTACGGCCCCAGCTCTATGGCCCACTTTGCAATCCGGCCAGTTGCTTCCCGGCTCTGGATGATATTGTTGGGTTTCGTAGTAATTTCAAAAAAATTCCTACGCACAAGCAAGATCATGTGATGCATAGCAACGAGATGGGAGAGTGTTGTCTACGTACCCACGCAGACCGACTGCGGAAGCGTTGACGCAACATAGAGGAAGTAGTCGTACGTCTTCACGATCCAACCGATCAAGCACCGAAACTACGGCACCTCCGAGTTCGAGCACACGTTCAGCTCGATGACGATCCCCGGACTTCGGTCCAGCAAAGTGTCGGGGAAGAGTTCCGTCAGCATGACGGCGTGGTGACGATCTTCATGTACTACATCAGCAGGGCTTCGCCTAAACTCCGCTACAGTATTATCGAGGACTATGGTGGCTGGGGGCACCGCACACGGCTAAGGAATAGATCACGTGGATCAACTTGTGTGTTCTAGGGTGCCTCTACCTCAGTATATAAAGGACCAAAGGGGGGGAGGCTGGCCGGCCACAAGGGGTGCGCCAGGAGAGTCCTACTCCCTCTGGGAGTAGGATTCCCCCCCCCCAATCCTAGTTGGAATAGGATTCGCGGAGGGGGAAAAGAGAGAGAGGGGGCCGGCCACCTCTCCTAGTCCTAATAGGACTAGGGGAAGGGGGAGGCGCGCAGCCCATGTAGGGCTGCCTCTTCTCTTTTCCACTAAGGCCCATCATGGCCCATTTAGCTCCCGGGGGGTTCCGGTAACCTTCCCGGTACTCCGGTAAAATCCTGATTTCACCCGGAACACTTCCGATATCCAAACATAGGCTTCCAATATATCAATCTTTACGTCTCGACCATTTCGAGACTCCTCGTCCTGTCCGTGATCACATCCGGAACTCCGAACAACCTTCAGTACATCAAAATGCATAAACTCATAATATAACTGTCATCGTAACCTTAAGCGTGCGGACCCTACGGGTTCGAGAACAATGTAGACATGACGGAGGCATGTCTCCGGTAAATAACCAATAGCGGGACCTGGATGCCCATATTGGCTCCTACATATTCTACGAAGATCTTTATCGGTCAGACCGCATAACAACATACGTTGTTCCCTTTGTCATCGGTATGTTACTTGCCCGAGATTCGATCGTCGGTATTCCAATACCTAGTTCAATCTCGTTACCGGCAAGTCTCTTTACTCGTTCTGTAATACATCATCCCGCAACTAACTCATTAGTTGCAATGCTTGCAAGGCTTATGTGATGTGCATTACCGAGAGGGCCCAGAGATACCTCTCCGACAATCGGAGTGACAAAACCTAATCTCGAAATACGCCAACCTAACATCTACCTTTGGAGACACCTGTAATGCTCCTTTATAATCACCCAGTTACGTTGTGACGTTTGGTAGCACCCAAAGTGTTCCTCCGGTAAATGGGAGTTGCATAATCTCATAGTTATAGGAACATGTATAAGTCATGAAGAAAGCAATAGCAACATACTAAACGATCGGGTGCTAAGCTAATGGAATGGGTCATGTCAATCAGATCATTCAACTAATGATGTGACCTCATTAATCAAATAACAACTCATTGTTCATGGTTAGGAAACATAACCATCTTTGATTAACGAGCTAGTCAAGTAGAGGCATACTAGTGACACTTTGTTTGTCTATGTATTCACACATGTATTATGTTTCCGGTTAATACAATTCTAGCATGAATAATAAACATTTATCATGATTATGAGGAAATAAATAATAACTTTATTATTGCCTCTAGGGCATATTTCCTTCAGTCTCCCACTTGCACTAGAGTCAATAATCTAGATTACACTGTAATGATTCTAACACCCATGGAGCCTTGGTGCTGATCATGTTTTGCTCGTGGAAGAGGCTTAGTCAATGGGTCTGCAACATTCAGATCCGTATGTATCTTGCAAATCTCTATGTCTCCCACCTGGACTAGATCCCGGATGGAATTGAAGCGTCTCTTGATGTGCTTGGTTCTCTTGTGAAATCTGGATTCCTTTGCCAAGGCAATTGCACCAGTATTGTCACAAAAGATTTTCATTGGACCTGATGCACTAGGTATGACACCTAGATCGGATATGAACTCCTTCATCCAGACTCCTTCATTTGCTGCTTTCCGAAGCAGCTATGTACTCCGCTTCACATGTAGATCCCGCTATGATGCTTTGTTTAGAACTGCACCAACTGACGGCTCCACCGTTTAATGTAAACACGTATCTAGTTTGCGATTTAGAATCGTCTGGATCAGTGTCAAAGCTTGCATCAACGTAACCTTTTACGACGAGCTCTTTGTCACCTCCATATACGAGAAGCATATCCTTAGTGCTTTTCAGGTATTTCAGGATGTTCTTGACCGCTGTCCAGTGATCCACTCCCGGATTACTTTGGTACCTCCCTACTAGACTTATAGCAAGGCACACATCAGGTCTGGTACACAGCATTGCATACATGATAGATCCTATTGCTGATGCATAGGGAACATCTTTCATATTCTCTCTATCTTCTGCAGTGGTCGGGCATTGAGTCTTACTCAATTTCACACCTTGTAACACAGGCAAGAATCCTTTCTTTGCTTGATCCATTTTGAACTTCTTCAAAATTTTGTCAAGGTATGTTGTTTGTGAAAGTCCAATTAAGCGTATTGATCTATCTCTATAGATCTTTATGCCTAATATGTAAGCAGCTTCACCGAGGTCTTTCATTGAAAAACTCTTATTCAAGTATCCCTTTATGCTATCCAGAAATTCTATATTATTTCCAATTAACAATATGTCATCCACATATAATATCAGAAATGCTACAGAGCTCCCACTCACTTTCTTGTAAATACAGGCTTCTCCGAAAGTCTGTATAAAACCAAATGCTTTGATCACACTATCAAAACGTTTATTCCAACTCCGAGAGGCTTGCACCAGTCCATAAATGGATCGCTGGAGCTTGCACACTTTGTTAGCTCCCTTTGGATCGACAAAACCTTCTGGTTGCATCATATACAACTCTTCTTCCAGAAATCCATTCAGGAATGCAGTTTTGACATCCATCTGCCAAATTTCATAATCATAAAATGCGGCAATTGCTAACATGATTCGGACAGACTTAAGCATCGCTACGGGTGAGAAGGTCTCATCGTAGTCAATCCCTTGAACTTGCCGAAAACCTTTTGCGACAAGTCGAGCTTTGTAGACAGTAACATTACTGTCAGCGTCAGTCTTCTTCTTGAAGATCCATTTATTCTCAATTGCTTGCCGATCATCGGGCAAGTCAACCAAAGTCCATACTTTGTTCTCATACATGGATCCCATCTCAGATTTCATGGCTTCAAGCCACTTTGCGGAATCTGGGCTCACCATCGCTTCTTCATAGTTCGTAGGTTCATCATGATCTAATAACATGACTTCCAGAACAGGATTACCGTACCACTCTGGTGCAGATCTTACTCTGGTTGATCTACGAGGTTCAGTAGTATCTTGTTCTGAAGTTTCATGATCATCATCATTAGCTTCCTCACTGACTGGTGTAGGTGTCGTAGAAACAGTTTTCTGTAATGTACTACTTTCCAATAAGGGAGCAGGTACAGTTACCTCGTCAAGTTCTACTTTCCTCCCACTCACTTCTTTCGAGAGAAACTCCTTCTCTAGAAAGTTTCCGAATTTAGCAACAAAAGTCTTGCCTTCAGATCTGTGATAGAAGGTGTATCCAATAGTTTCCTTTGGATATCCTATGAAGACACATTTCTCTGATTTGGGTTCGAGCATATCAGGTTGAAGTTTTTCACATAAGCATCGCAGCCCCAAACTTTCAGAAACGACAACTTTTGGTTTCTTGCCAAACCACAGTTCATAAGGCGTCGTCTCAACGGATTTTGATGGTGCCCTATTTAACGTGAATGCGGCCGTCTCTAGAGCGTATCCCCAAAACGATATCGGTAAATCAGTAAGAGACATCATAGATCGCACCATATCTAGTAAAGTACGATTACGACGTTCGGACACACCATTACGCTGTGGTGTTCCGGGTGGTGTGAGTTGCGAAACTATTCCACAATTTTTCAAATGTACACCAAACTCGTAACTCAAATATTCTCCTCCACGATCAGATCGTAGAAACTTTATTTTTATTGTTACGATGATTTTCAACTTCACTCTGAAATTCCTTGAACTTTTCAAATGTTTCAGACTTATGTTTCATTAAGTAGATATACCCATATCTGCTTAAATCATCTGTGAAGGTGAGAAAATAACGATATCCGCCACGAGCCTCAATATTCATCGGACCACATACATCTGTATGTATGATTTCCAACAAATCTGTTGCTCTCTCCATAGTACCGGAGAACGCTGTTTTGGTCATCTTGCCCATGAGGCACGGTTCGCAAGTACCAAGTGATTCATAATCAAGCGGTTCCAAAAGTCCATCAGAATGGAGTTTCTTCATGCGCTTTACACTGATATGACCTAAACGGCAGTGCCACAAATAAGTTGCACTCTCATTATCAACTCTGCATCTTTTGGCTTCAACATTATGAATATGTGTGTTACTACTATCGAGATTCAACAAGAGTAGACCACTCTTCAAGGGTGCATGACCATAAAAGATATTACTCATATAAATAGAACAACCATTATTCTCTGATTTAAATGAATAACCGTCTCGCATCAAACAAGATCCAGATATAATGTTCATGCTTAATGCTGGCACCAAATAACAATCCCGAAGGTAGATGTAGAGGTAGCATGCCGACTGCGATCACATCGACTTTGGAACCGTTTCCCACGCGCATCGTCACCTCGTCCTTAACCAATCTTCGCTTGATCCGTAGTCCCTGTTTCGAGTTGCAAATATTAGCAACAGAACCAGTATCAAATACCCAGGTGCTACTGCGAGCATTAGTATGGTACACATCAATAACATGTATATCACATATACTTTTGTTCACCTTGCCATCCTTCTTATCCGCCAAATACTTGGGGCAGTTCCGCTTCCAGTGACCAGTCTGCTTGCAATAGAAGCACTCAGTTTTAGGCTTAGGTCCAGGTTTGGGTTTATTCTCTTGAGTAGCAACTTGTTTGCTGTTCTTCTTAAAGTTCCCCTTCTTCTTCCCTTTGCCCTTTTTCTGGAAACTAGTGCTCTTGCTGACCATCAACACTTGATGCTCCTTCTTGATTTCTACCTCTGCAGCTTTCAGCATCGCGAAGAGCTCGGGAATAGTCTTGTTCATCCCTTGCATATTATAGTTCATCACGAAGCTCTTGTAGCTTGGTGGCAGTGATTGAAGAATTCTGTCAATGACGCTATCATCTGGAAGATTAACTCCCAATTGAATCAAGTGATTATTATACCCAGAAATTTTGAGTATATGCTCACTGACAGAACTGTTCTCCTCCATCTTGCAGCTATAGAACTTATTGGAGACTTCATATCTCTCAATCCGGGCATTTGCTTGAAATATTAACTTCAACTCCTGAAACATCTCATATGCTCCATGACGTTCAAAACGTCGTTGAAGTCCCGATTCTAAGCCGTAAAGCATGGCACACTGAACTATCGAGTAGTCATCAGCTTTGCTCTGCCAGACGTTCATAACATCTGGCGTTGCTCCTGCAGCAGGCCTGGCACCCACCGGTGCTTCCAGGACGTAATTCTTCTGTGCAGCAATGAGGATAATCCTCAAGTTACGGACCCAGTCTGTGTAATTGCTACCATCATCTTTCAACTTTGCTTTCTCAAGGAACGCATTAAAATTCAACGGAACAACAACACGAGTCATCTATCTACAATCAAACATAAACAAGCAAGATACTAATTAGGTACTAAGTTTCATGATAAATTTAAGTTCAGTTAATCAAGTTTAAAGAAACTCCCACTTAGATAGACATCCCTCTAATCCTCTAAGTGATTACGTGATCCAAATCAACTAAACCATAACCGATCATCACGTGAGATGGAGTAGTTTTCAATGGTGAACATCGTTATGTTGATCATATCTACTATATGATTCACGCTCGACCTTTCGGTCTCCGTGTTCCGAGGCCATATCTGTATATGCTTGGCTCGTCAAGTATAACCTGAGTATTCCGCGTGTGCACCTGTTTTGCACCCGTTGTATTTGAACGTAGAACCTATCACACCCGATCATCACGTGGTGTCTTAGCACGAAGAACTTTCGCAACGGTGCATACTCAGGGAGAACACTTCTTGATAATTTAGTGAGAGATCATCTTATAATGCTACCGTCAATCAAATAAAGATAAGATGCATAAAAGGATAAACATCACATGCAATCAATATAAGTGATATGATATGGCCATCATCATCTTGTGCTTGTGATCTCCATCTCCGGAGCACCGTCGTGATCACCATCGTCACCGGCGTGACACCTTGATCTCCATCATAGCATCTTGTCGTCTCGCCAAGCTTATGCTTCCACGACTATCACTACCGCTTAGTAATAAAGTAAAGCATTACATCGTGATTTCATTGCATACAATAAAGCGACAACCATATGGCTCCTGCCAGTTGCCGATAACTCGGTTACAAAACATGATCATCTCATACAATAAAATTCAGCATCATGTCTTGACCATATCACATCACAACATGCCCTGCAAAAACAAGTTAGACGTCCTCTACTTTGTTGTTGCAAGTTTTACGTGGCTGCTACGGGCTTAAGCAAGAACCAATCTCACCTACGCATCAAAACCACAACGATAGTTTCTCAAATAGACTCCGTTTTAACCTTCGCAAGGACCGAGCGTACCAATACTTGGTTCAACTAAAGTTGGAGAGACAGTCGCCCGCAAGCCACCTATGTGCAAAGCACATCGGGGGAACCGGTCTTGCGTAAGCGTACGCGTAATGTTGGTCCGGGTCGTCTCGTCCAACAATGCCGCCAAACCAAAGTATGACATGCTGGTAGGCAGTATGACTTATATCGCCCACAACTCACTTGTGTTCTACTCATGCATATAACATCAACATAAATAACCTAGGCTCGGATGCCACTGTTGGGTTTCGTAGTAATTTCAAAAAATTTCCTACGCACACGCAAGATCATGTGATGCATAGCAACGAGATGGGAGAGTGTTGTCTACGTACCCACGCAGACCGACTGCGGAAGCGTTGACGCAACATAGAGGAAGTAGTCGTACGTCTTCACGATCCAACCGATCAAGCACCGAAACTACGGCACCTCCGAGTTCGAGCACACGTTCAGCTCGATGACGATCCCCGGACTTCGGTCCAGCAAAGTGTCGGGGAAGAGTTCCGTCAGCATGACGGCGTGGTGACGATCTTCATGTACTACATCAGCAGGGCTTCGCCTAAACTCCGCTACAGTATTATCGAGGACTATGGTGGCTGGGGGCACCGCACACGGCTAAGGAATAGATCACGTGGATCAACTTGTGTGTTCTAGGGTGCCTCTACCTCAGTATATAAAGGACCAAAGGGGGGGAGGCTGGCCGGCCACAAGGGGTGCGCCAAGAGAGTCCTACTCCCTCTGGGAGTAGGATCCCCCCCCAATCCTAGTTGGAATAGGATTCGCGGAGGGGGAAAAGAGAGAGAGGGGGCCGGCCACCTCTCCTAGTCCTAATAGGACTAGGGGAAGGGGGAGGCGCGCAGCCCATGTAGGGCTGCCTCTTCTCTTTTCCACTAAGGCCCATCATGGCCCATTTAGCTCCCAGGGGGTTCCGGTAACCTTCCCGGTACTCCGGTAAAATCCCGATTTCACCCGGAACACTTCCGATATCCAAATATAGGCTTCCAATATATCAATCTTTACGTCTCGACCATTTCGAGACTCCTCGTCATGTCCGTGATCACATCCGGGACTCCGAACAACCTTCGGTACATCAAAATGCATAAACTCATAATATAACTGTCATCGTAACCTTAAGCGTGCGGACCCTACGGGTTCGAGAACAATGTAGACATGACCGAGACATGTCTCCGGTCAATAACCAATAGCGGGACCTGGATGCCCATATTGGCTCCTACATATTCTACAAAGATCTTTATCGGTCAGACCGCATAACAACATACGTTGTTCCCTTTGTCATCGGTATGTTACTTTGCCGAGATTCGATCGTCGGTATTCCAATACCTAGTTCAATCTCGTTACCGGCAAGTCTCTTTACTCGTTCTGTAATACATCATCCCGCAACTAACTCATTAGTTGCAATGCTTGCAAGGCTTATGTGATGTGCATTACCGAGATGGCCCAGAGATACTTCTCCGACAATCGGAGTGACAAAACCTAATCTCGAAATACGCCAACCTAACATCTACCTTTGGAGACACCTGTAATGCTCCTTTATAATCACCCAGTTACGTTGTGACGTTTGGTAGCACCCAAAGTGTTCCTCCGGTAAACGGGAGTTGCATAATCTCATAGTTATAGGAACATGTATAAGTCATGAAGAAAGCAATAGCAACATACTAAACGATCGGGTGCTAAGCTAATGGAATGGGTCATGTCAATCAGATCATTCAACTAATGATGTGACCTCGTTAATCAAATAACAACTCATTGTTCATGGTTAGGAAACATAACCATCTTTGATTAACAAGCTAGTCAAGTAGAGGCATACTAGTGACACTTTGTTTGTCTATGTATTCACACATGTATTATGTTTCCGGTTAATACAATTCTAGCATGAATAATAAACATTTATCATGATTATAAGGAAATAAATAATAACTTTATTATTGCCTCTATGGCATATTTCCTTCAGATATCTCCCAAAGGAGCAGAACTGACCACCGTAATTGAGTGCCCCTGGAAATATTGTTTAAGCTTCTAGCTTGCCATAAAAACTCCATACACCAGCTTCTGCCAATGCGGATACCTTTGCTTGGACTCAATGAGCACCTCACTGATATAATAGACGGGATGTTGAACCGGATGCTCCTTACCTGCCTCCTTTCGCTCCACCATAATAGCTACGCTGACCGCCCGAACATTAGCAGCAACATATAGCAGTAACGACTCCTTGTCAACGGGAGCGGCGAGCACAGGCGGATTGGCCAATTGCCGCTTTAAGTCCTCAAATGCTTCATCAGCAGCAGAACTCCAGACAAACTGATCCGTCTTTTTCAACATCTGATACAAAGGGATTGCCTTCTCACCCAGGCGACTGATAAACCGGCTTAGCGCAGCAATCCGGCCTGCCAGGCGTTGAACATCATTGATACACTTCGGTTTAGCCAGGTAGGTGATAGCCATGATCTTCTCCGGATTAGCCTCAATTCCCCTGTTGGACACTAGAAAACCCAATAGCTTGCCCGCTGGTACACCAAAGACACACTTGTCCGGATTAAGCATCATCTTGTATGTTCTCAGGTTATGAAAGGTTTCTTTCAAATCATCAATCAGAGTCTCCTTCTCCTTGAATTTAACCATGATATCATCCACGTAAGCATGTACAGTACGGCCAATCTACTTGTGAAGACAATTTTGTACACACCGTTGGTAAGTTGCCTGGGCACTCTTGAGCCCGAAGGGCATAGACACATAGTAGAAGGCTCCAAAGGGAGTTATAAATGATGTCTTCTCCTGGTCCTTAACTGCCATTTTGATCTGATGATAGCCAGGGTACGCATCCAAAAAACTTAAACGCTCACAACCCGCCGTAGCATCAATAATTTGATCAATACGGGGGAGGGCAAGAGGATCTGCTGGACAAGCTTTATTAAGATCTGTATAATCCACACACATGCGCCAGATGTCGTTTTTCTTGAGGACCAACACCGGATTGGCAAGCCACTCAGGGTGAAAAACTTCAACAATAAAGCCAGCTGCTAAGAGCCTGGCTACCTCTTCTCCAATCGCCTTGCATCTTTCTTCGTTAAACCGGCGGAGGAACTATTTCACCGGTTTATATTTAGGATCCACATTAAGTGTGTGCTCAGCGAGTTGCCTCGGTACACCTGGCATGTCAGAGGGTTTCCATGCGAAAATGTCCCGATTCTCACGGATGA
Organism: Triticum aestivum; assembly: GCF_018294505.1. Lineage (NCBI taxonomy): Eukaryota > Viridiplantae > Streptophyta > Magnoliopsida > Poales > Poaceae > Triticum > Triticum aestivum. The sequence goes on from NC_057794.1 coordinate 473,839,141, forward strand.
ACTCGATGAGCGCGCTTTCCTATTTCGGATCCAAGTTGGCACTGATGCTGAACTGCTTGGACGAATCGCCAGGTACGAAGTAAACAAGCTTAGTCTCTGCTGCCGATTTGAACTTCAGGGCCGGATCATGCTCCGTAGTTGGCTTCTTCAACGGAGTCATGTCCGCCGGATCAACATTGTCTTTATAGTGCTTCAACTCCTCGGTGGCACAAACCGACTCTGCATAAGCCGCATCTCCTTCCTTGCATTCCAAAGCAATTTTGCGGCTTCTGTGAACCGTTATTGTCCCCTTGTGACCCGACATCTTGAGCTGCAAATACACATAACAGGGCCGAGCCATAAACTTGGCGTATGTCGGTCGCCCAAACAGGGCATGATATGGACTTTGGATTTTCACCACCTCAAATGTTAATGTCTCCGACCTGGAATCATGATCATCCCCAAAGGCCACTTCCAGAGCTATCTTACCAATGGGATATGCTGATCTGCCAGGCACTACACCGTGGAATACTGTATTAGACGGTTTGAGATTCTTATCTGTTAGCCCCATATGACGGAAGGTCTCATAGTACAGGATGTTAATACTGCTCCCTCCATCCATGAGCACCTTGGTGAACTTATAACCTCCTACCTGAGGCGCCACTACTAGAGCCAACTGACCCGGATTATCGACCTGGGGTGGGTGATCCTCTCTGCTCCATATGATCGGCTGTTCAGACCAACGTAGATAACGGGGCATGGCCGGTTCAACAGAGTTGACCGCCCGCCTCTGAACCTTCCGGTCTCGCTTGTCCAAGATAGTGGTAAAGACATGGTACTGCCCACCACTCAACTGCTTTGGGTTGCTCTGGTAACCTGACTGTTGCTGCTGTTGGTTGTAACCACCCTGGTTGTTCCGATTATTTTGACCATTATTTCCGCCCGGATTACCATTAAATCCTGAACCAGAACTTCCTCCACCGTAACCCGGCCCAGACCCTGAGCCATCGCCAGATTCGTGATCATACCAGAAATTATTAGAATTCTTGAACTCCTGCATAATAAAGCAATCCTTCCAAAGGTGGTTTGCTGGTTCCTCCTTCGTCCCATGTCTTGGACAGGGCTGGCTTAGCAGATAGTTTAGGCGGTTTGGGTTAGGGTTGGGTGCCCCACTATGATTTTTCGGCCTACCCTTGCGTCGCTGGCCATTGTTCTATGCATTGGTATTAGCCACAAAGTCCATGTTACCATCCGCTTTACGCTTGCTTCCTCCGCCATTGCCTACCCAGTGATGCTGCTGACCTTTGGAGCTGCTGTTCCTCTTTCCTTTCCCTGTTTTGTCATCATCAGATTTGGGATCCTTGGTACTATCAGAATCAGCATATTTCACCAAAGAGGCCATGAGGGTCCCCATGTCGGTGCAATGACGCTTCATCCGTCCCAACTTCAGCTTCAGGGGTCCAAACCGGCAGTTGCCCTCTAGGGTTAATACTGCGGTGTCAGCGTTGATGCGGTCCGAGGAGTGCAACACTTGTGAAACCCGACGCACCCAATGAGTCATTGATTCTCCTTCCTCCTGGACGCATGCCTCTAAGTCCACTATCGACATAGGCTGCTTACAGGTATCTTTGAAATTGCTGATAAACCGGGCCCGTAATTGGGCCCATGAACTGATAGAATTAGCCGGCAAGGTTTTTAACCAAGTACGGGCCGTTCCTTCGAGCATCATGGTGAAGTATTTTGCACACGCCGCGTCATCCACATCAAGCATCTCCATGGCCATCTCATAGCTCTCCACCCATGTCTCTGGAGGTTGATCCGCCATGTAATTTGGTACCTTGCGCGGGCCTTTGAAATCCTTGGGCAGGCGCACGTTGCGCAAAGCGGGGATAAGGCAAGGCACCCCTAAAGAACTAGAAGTACTACCAGGTTCAGTCAAGGTGGTTGGACGAACCGGCGTGAGCTGCCGAGCCTGATGCTGTGCGGCTAACTCGGCCTCCCTGTGCGCGCGGGCCCGGTCCACCACTCCCTGAGCGTCATCAGCACCACCTGCCGGGTTGTTGTCCCGCGGTGCCCCACGTCGTTGATTACTCGATACTGCCGGTTCATCCATATGTCTGCTATAGCTCCGGCTTGGATGATGGGTCGAGTGGATCCGGTCGCGGCTGTTGGAGTACGCTTCCTGTTGGGCCAAAGCTGTCCTCAGAAGTTCCTTGACCCGTCGTGTCTCTACTGCCTGCGGCGAGTCACCTTCGATCGGAATGGCCTCCGGCCATGCAGCAGCGGCAACAAGATTGTCCATTGGGTTGGAATAATGACCCGGGGGTGTTAAAGCAGCTTGAGGTACAACGGTGTTTTGACGAGGCGGGTCCATCTGACGAGGCTGAACCGGTGCACCGGTCCCAGGGGCTTCTGCCCGGTTCCCTCCAGCGGATTGCCGGCTCTTGGCCCTGGGGTGTTGAAAAGGTCTCTGGCCTCGAAAACCGGAGATAATCGGGATCGGTGCTTCCTCCTCACGACTTCATGCGACGCGCTCTGGTCCAACATAAGCCTGTAGGCTTGTGCGTCTAAAGCGGCCCGCTCTGCGGCCATCCTGGTGTCCTCAGCCGCCAGATCCGCCTTGGCCTGGATGATCTGTTCCTTTACCTTTGCAATCTCCGTATTGTGAACGTCCTGATCTGGCGGATTAATTTCCGCCATAAGCACATCCAATGCATCAAATAGTTCTGATAGAACCTGAGCCGGCGGGCGCACAGGGCCTCCTGCCCCGACCGTCATCGCTGCTGCTGAACCGGAAATAGTTGCCGCAGCTGTCTAAGAATGAAGCGCTGCTTGTGTTCCGGCCATGAATATTCCAACCCGGTTGGGCAGATCAGAGGGGTCCGGAATACTGTCGCCATCAGAACAGCTCCCAATCCGGCCATCTTGTAACTGATAAAGAGATTCGGTTTTTCCAATCGAAGATTCGTCATCGGAACAAACGACAGTCGCCCCGCGAAATTTTGATCCGTCCTCATAACTTCCTCCATGGATGACTCCCACGAAGGCACGCTTCATGGCCGGTTTAACCCGTGCAGATTGCGCACGCTGAGCCATCTCGACGAGGTTGGTGCAGATGTCCGGCTCAGGGCCCGGTTCACCGATCTTGCCAATGAAAACGTGAATGCTACCAAAGGGGACCCGATACCCGTACTCAATTGAGCCGGCCTCGGGGCCCCAGCCTGCATCGTCGATGTAGAGCCTGCCGCGACGACTCTTAGTCATCTGGCCTATAGCGTAGCCCTCGAGTCCTTCAAAGAGGCCCTCCAAGAACTGGAAACCATCGTGCGATAGCCCCACGGTGGGCGCCAACTGTCGTGGTTTCGTCACGGCAGATGTCCTAGAGAAAATACTTAGTCGTGGAGCCATCGCAACGGGTTAGCTTGAAGGGGTTAAAGCAGACACAGGGACGCAAGAGAGTTATACTAGTTCGTCCCCTTCGAGGAAGGTAAAAGCCTACGTCTAGTTGTGATGGAATTGATGGGGTTTCGATGACTAGGGAGCAAACAAGCGTCGCCTAAGTCTTGAGTTGTTGTCTGTTCTCTCCTGAACCCCCGCTAGGTCGCCCCCTTATATACACGGGTGACGCCTACCGGTTCAGAGAGTCCCAACACCGGTTCATACTCGTATCTGGGTTGGTCCCTCCTTGTTCCTAACTTACAGTACAAGTATATGCACAAACGCCGGTGTATGGCTACAGGTTGTAAACCGACTATGGGCCCTGGGCCTTTATCTGCCTCTTTGGGCTTTAACACCTTTGAACTACTGATGAAGTTAATCCGGCCCAGGTAGGCCGGTTTATGCCAAGTAGTAATATCTCCAACACTATGTTTTATATGTGTTCCTAGAGAAAACTAAGTTGAAATATGATAGTAGCAATGATGTGGACTGGGTCCGTGATCTGAGGTTTATCCTCATTGCTGCACAGAACAATTATGTCCTTGATGCACCACTAGGTGACTGACCTATTGCAGGAGCAGATGCAGACGTTATGAACGTTTGGCTAGCTCAATATGATGACTACTTGATAGTTTAGTGCACCATGCTTAACAGCTTAGAATCAGGATTTCAAAGACGTTTTGAACGTCATGGACCATATGAGATGTTCCAGGAGTTGAAGTTAATATTTCAAGTAAATACCCGAGTTGAGAGACATGAAGTCTCCAACAAGTTCTATAGCTAAAAGATGGAGGAGAATAGATCAAGCAGTGAGCATGTGCTCAGATTGTCTGGGTACTACAATCGCTTGAATCAAGTGGGAGTTAATCTTCCATATAAAATAGTGATTGACAGAATTCTCTAGTCACCATCACCAAGTTAGTAGAACTTCGTGATGAACTATAATATGCAAGGGATAACGGAAACGATTCTCAAGCTCTTCGTGATGCTGAAATCGACGAAGGTAGAAATCAAGAAAAGCATCAAGTGTTGATGGTCTAGTTTCAAGTAAAGGGACAAAGGGAAGAAAGGGGAACTTCAAGAAGAACGGCAAACAAGTTGCTGCTCAAGTGAAAAAACCCAAGTCTGGACCTAACCCTGAAACTGAGTGCTTCTATTGCAAAGGTACTGGTCATTGGAAGCGGAACTACCCCAAGTAATTGGCGGATAAGAAGGATGGCAAAGTGAACATAGGTATATTTGATATACATGTTATTGATGTGTACTTTACTAGTGTTTATAGCAAACCCTTAGTATTTGATACTAGTTCAGTTGCTAAGATTAGTAACTCGAAATGGGAGTTGCAAAATAAACAGAGACTAGTTAAGGGTGAAGTGACGATGTGTATTGGAAGTGGTTTCAAGATTGATATGATCATCATCGCACACTCCCTATACTTTCGGGATTAGTGATGAACCTAAAATAAATGTTATTTAGTGTTTGCGTTGAGCATAAATATGATTGGATCATGTTTATTGCAATGCGGTTATTCATGTAAGTTAGAGAATAATTGTTGTTCTGTTTACATGAATAAAACCTTCTATGGTCATACACCCAATGAAAATGGTTTGCTGGATCTCGATCGTGGTGATACACATTCTCATAATATTGAAGCCAACAGATGCAATGTTAATAATGATAGTGCAACTTATTTGTGGCACTGCCGTTTAGGTCATATTGGTGTAAAGCGCATGAAGAAAATCCATGATTATGGGCTTTTGGAATCACTTGATTACGAATCAGTTGATGCTTACGAACCGTGCCTCATGGGAAAGATGACTAAGACTCCGTTCTCTGGAACAATGGAGCAAGCAACTGACTTATTGCAAATAATACAGTCCGATGAATGTTGAGGCTCGCGGCGGGTATCATTATTTTCTGTTCTTCACAGATGATTTGAACAGATATGAGTATATCTACTTAATGAAACACAAGTCTGAAACATTTCAAAAGTTCAAAGAATTTCAGAGTGAAGTGGAGAATCATCGTAACAAAAATGAAAGTTTCTACGATATGATCGTAGAAGTAAAATATTTGAGTTACGAGTTTGGCCTTCAGTTAAAACAATGTGAAATAGTTTCACTACTCACGCCACCTGGAACACCAAAGTGTAATGGTGTGTCTGAACGTCGTAACCATGCTTTATTAGATATGGTGCGTTCTATGACATCTCTTACTGATTTACCACTATCGTTTTGGGGTTATGCATTAGAGACAGCTACATTCACGTTAAATAGGGCACCATCTAAATCCATTGAGATTACACCGTATGAACTATGGTTTGGCAAGAAACCAAAGTTGTCGTTTCTTAAAGTTTGAGGTTGCAATGCTTACGTGAAAAAGTTTCAACTTGATAAGCTAAAACCCAAATCTAAGAAGTGCGTCTTCATAGGATACCCAAAAGAAAATGTTGGGTAAACCTTCTATCACAGATCCAAAGGCAAGTTATTCATTGCTGAGAATGGATCCTTTCTAGAGAAGGAGTTTCTCTCGAAAGAAGTGAGTGGGAGGAAAGTAGAACTTGATGAGGTAACTGTACCTGCTCCCTTATTGGAAAGTAGTTCATCACAGAAATCTGTTTCTGTGACTACTACACCAATTAGTGAGGAAGCTAATCATGTTGATCATGTAACTTCAGATCAAGTTACTACTTAACCTCGTAGGTAAACCAGAGTGAGATCTGCACCAGAGTGGTACGATAATCTTGTTCTGGAAGTCATGTTACTAGACCATGACGAACTTGCGAACTATGAGGAAGCGATGATGAGCCCAGATTCCGCAAAATGGTTTGAGGCCATGAAATCTGAGATGAGATCCATGTATGAGAACAAAGTATGGACTTTGATTGACTTGCCCAATGATCGACGAGTCATTGAGATTAAATGGATCTTCAAGAGGAAGACGGATGCTGATAGTAGTGTTACTATCTACAAAGCTAGAATTGTCGCATAAGGTTTTCGACAAGTCCAAGGTGTTGACTACGATGAGAGTTTCTCACTCGTATCTATGCTTAAGTCTGTCCGAATCATGTTAGCAATTGCCGCATTTTATGAAATCTGGCAAATGGATAAACAAAACTGCATTCCTTAATGGATTTATTAAAGAAGAGTTGTATATGATGCAACAAGAAGGTTTTGTCAATCCTAAAGGTACTAACAAAATATGCAAGCTCCAGCGATCCATCTATGGACTGGTGCAAGCATCTCAGAGTTGGAATATACGTTTTGATAAGTTAATCAAAGCATATAGTTTTATACAGACTTGCGGTGAAGCCTGTATTTACAAGAAAGTGAGTGGGAGCACTACAACATTTCTGATAAGTATATGTGTATGACATATTGTTGATCGAAAATAATGTAGAATTATTCTGCAAAGCATAAAGGAGTGTTTGAAAGGAGTTTTTCAAAGAAAGACCTCGGTGAAGCTGCTTACATATTGAGCATCAAGATCAATAGAGATAGATCAAGACGCTTGATAAGTTTTCAATGAGTACATACCTTGACAAGTTTTTGAAGTAGTTCAAAATGGAACAGTCAAAGAAAGAGTTCTTGCCTGTGTTACAAGGTGTGAAATTGAGTAAGACTCAAAGCCCGACGACGGCAGAAGATAGAGAGAGAATGAAAGTCATTCCCTATGCCTTGGCCATAGGTTCTATAAAGTATGTCATGTTGTGTACCAAATCTATTGTATACCCTACACTGTTTTTGGCAAGGGAGTACAATAGTGATCTAGGAGTAGATCACTAGACAGCGGTCAAAATTATCCTTAGTGGAATAAGGATATGTTTCTCGATTATGGAGGTGACAAAAAGGTTCGTCGTAAAGGGTTACGTCGATGAAAATTTTGACACTGATCCAGATGACTCTAAATCTCAATCTGGATACATATTGAAAGTGGGAGAAATTAGCTAGAGTAGCTCCGTGCAGAGCATTGTTGACATAGTAATTTGCAAAATACTTATGGATCTGAATGTGGCAGACCCGTTGACTAAACTTCTCTCACAGGCAAAACATGATCAAACCTTAGTACTCTTTGGGTGTTAATCACATAGCGATGTGAACTAGATTATTGACTCTAGTAAACCTTTTGGGTGTTGGTCACATGTCGATGTGAACTATGGGTGTTAATCACATGGTGATGTGAACTATTGGTATTAAATGACATGGCGATGTGAACTAGATTATTGACTCTAGTGCAAGTGGGAGACTGAAGGAAATATGCCCTAGAGGCAATAATAAAGTTATTATTTATTTCCTTATATCATGATAAATGTTTATTATTCATGCTAGAATTGTATTAACCGGAAACATAATACATGTGTGAATACATAGACAAACAGAGTGTCACTAGTATGCCTCTACTTGACTAGCTCGTTGATCAAAGATGGTTATGTTTCCTAGCCATAGACATGAGTTGTCATTTGATTAACGGGATCACATCATTAGAGAATGATGTGATTGACTTGACCCATTTCGTTAGCATAGCACTTGATCATTTAGTTTGTTGCTATTGCTTTCTTCATGACTTATACATGTTCCTATGACTATGAGATTATGCAACTCCCATTTACTGGAGGAACACTTTGTGTGCTACCAAACATCACAACGTAACTGGGTGATTATAAAGGTGCTCTACAGGTGTCTCCGAAGGTACTTGTTGGGTTGGCGTATTTCGAGATTAGGATTTGTCACTCCGATTGTCAGAGAGGTATCTCTGGGCCCACTCGGTAATGCACATCACTATAAGCCTTGCAAGCATTGCAACTAATGAGTTAGTTGCGGGATGATGTATTATGGAACGAGTAAAGAGACTTGCCGATAACGAGATTGAACTAGGTATTGAGATACCGACGATCGAATCTCGGGCAAGTAACATACCGATGACAAAGGGAACAACGTATGTTGTTATGCGGTCTGACCGATAAAGATCTTCGTAGAATATGTAGGAGCCAATATGGGCATCCAGGTCCCGCTATTGGTTATTGACCAGAGAGGTGTCTCGATCATGTCTACATAGTTCTCGAACCCGTAGGGTCCGCACGCTTAATGTTCGTTGACGATATAGTACTATGAGTTATGTATGTTGGTGACCGAATGTTGTTCGGAGTTTTGGATGAGATCACAGATATGACGAGGAACTCCGGAATGGTCCGGAAGTAAAGATTAATATGTGGATAGTAGTGTTTGATCCCCGGAAGGGTTCCGGAATTCACCGAAAGGGGTTTCGGATGTTTCCCGAAATGTTTGGGCACGAGAACACTTTATCTGGGCCAAAGGGGAAAGCCCACGAGGCTTTTGGAAAGTGCAAAAGGAAGTTTTGCGGAGACCAGAGTCTAGACGCCACGAACCCTGGCATCTAGGGGGTAGACGCCGGGAACCCTGGCGTCTAGCCCTGGAGTTCGAGAAGGACTCTTGCCTTTCGGGTGAAACCGACTTTGAGGAAGCTTTTACTCCAAGTTTCGACCCCAGGGCTCAACATATAAATAGAGGGGTAGGGCTAGCACCAAAGACACATCAAGAAACACCAAGCCGTGTGCTGGCAACCCCGTCCCCTCTAGTTTATCCTTCGTCATAGTTTTCGTAGTGCTTAGGCGAAGCCCTGCGGAGATTGTTCTTCACCAACACCGTCACCACGCCGTCGTGCTGCCGGAACTCATCTACTACTTCGCCCCTCTTGCTGGATCGAGAAGGTGAGGACGTCACCGAGCCGAACGTGTGCAGAACTCGGAGGTGCCGTGCTTTCGGTACTTGGATCGGTCGGACGTGAAGACATACGACTACATCAACCGCGTTGATATAACGCTTCCGCAAACGGTCTACGAGGGTACGTAGACAACACTCTCCCCTCTCGTTGCTATGCATCACCATGATCTTGCGTGTGCGTAGGAAAATTTTGAAATTACTTCGTTCCCAACAAATAGCACCTGGTAAGCCTCGGGTAGACATAGCAATTGGAGGTGAACTAGTAGAGATAAACTAGTACTACTAGCCTTCACGTCACGTAGTACTAGTGGAATTAGCCTGGCAGCTATGGTTGATTCCCTCAGAGCAGCACACGGATGGTAGATGTGGAGCAGCAGCAACGTAGCAGCCTCGGGACTTGAACGAGCATCAGCAGCGGCAACTCGGCGGCTTGCGGCTGCAGTGGCTCGTACAGGAAACAGTCTCCGATCCGAAGATTTCAGGATGGCGGTGGCACGCACAGCCGAAACCCTAATCTCTCATCTCAAAAATCTCGTATCTACGAACTTGGCTCTGATACCACTTGTTAAATAATAACAAGAATAAACGAGACACGAGCGACACATATTTTTACGTGGAAATCCTTGCGGGAGAAAACCACGGACGCACCAAGGCGCAATCACTATGATGGAGGAGTATTACAAGCACGAGACGACAGACCGTCTGAGGTGCGACTACATGGTGTATATAAGAGGGCAATACATGAGAGTCCTTGGAGGACAAGTAAACGAGTTGTACTCGTACGCGTCGACGTCAACGCAAAGGCCCACACCGCTTGTACTACGTCTAATCCAACACGGTATAATTTGGATCACAATTTAACAATCTTCAAGCTCCTGAGTCACTTTGTGCTAGAGTGTTGCAAGCAAAATATTATCCTGGTAGTAACATCCTCTCTGCTATTTCGACGCCTAATATGAGCTATACTTGGAGAAGTATTCTCAAGGGTCTCGCTATTGTAAGAGAGGGGTATATTTGGCGAGTTGGCTCGGGGGAAAGCATCAATATCTGGACAGACCTGTGGTTGCCATGGAAAATATCAAGACATACGCTGTCACAACAAGGAACACACTTGCTCACACGTGTCTCCGAGCTGATTGAGCCAAACACACATACATGGGATGAGGGGCTTGTACGGCAGACTTTCCTTCCGATGGAGGCAAGTGTTATTCTTTCAATACCGGTGTTTGAACAGCATGACGATTTCATTGCATGGCATTTTGACGCAAAGGGGCTCTTCTCTGTAAAGTCTGCTTATCGTGTGCACACAGATATGATGATGAGACAATCAAACATCAGTCAAGGAGATACCGTCGCCGGGTCAGGGTGGAGAAAGGCAGTGTGGGCTGCTATTTGGAAAGTGCACTGCCCAGGAAAAGTACATCATTTTATGTGGAGATTCGGACATAATAGTCACCCGCTAAATATGAATATTGCTAGGCGGGGTGTGGAGTTGGATACGCGTTGTGTGGTGTGCAATAAATATTTTGAAGATGGCAGACATTTCTTTTTCCGTTGCAAGGCAGTCAGAGCTATGTGGCGAGCGGCCGATCTGGAAAACGAAAGGATAAATATTATGCAGGCTCCCACGTCGTTGGAGGTGCTAGAGATGATTATGGCATTTCCTGAGCAAAAGAAACTAAAAGTAATTTGTCTCCTGTGGCGCTGGTGGTCTGAACGCAATAGAAGAAGACATGGGGAGGGTAAGACTTTGCCGCCGGAATTTGCAAGACAAATATCAATGCTTACTGAGGAATGGATTCAGTTCCATTCTCCACCTACAAGACCCCCGAAAGTGCAGATCAATCAGTGGGAACCCCCTCCCCAGGACTGGGTTATGTTGAATTTTGATGCTTCTTTTATTGGGGGCTTGGGAACTGGTGGGTGGGGCTGTATAGCGAGAGATGCAGCCGGCGATGTCTTATGTGCTGCAGCTGGCCCCTTGGTGGATGTGTCTGATCCATTGCATGCGGAAGCACTTGCTCTAATGAGAACCATCAATTTTGCAGAGAATTTTGGTATGGGCCGGGTGATATTTATGACAGATTGTCTACCTTTGAAGCAAGCCATAGATGACAGTAATGCAGATCGTTCACAGCTGGGGAGTCTTTTTCGTGAGACCAAGTATCAACTACAGATAGGTTTCATTCAATTTAAGCTAGTTCAGAAATCACGTGAATGTAATTTGCCTGCGCATAAACTAGCTAGTTTTGGTTATAGGATGGTGAGGGGTAGTGAGCGTATTTGGCTCAATGATTTACCTCCTGATGTACTCAGTGCCGTGGCCGGTGATTTAACCGTGTCCACTGGTTAATTGGAATGCATAGTGTTCCAGGTCAAAACAGGGCATATACAATGGTTGATAAGATAGTCTTATTTTAAGTCTTGCATATAATTTAGAGATGACAAACAAAAAAATGTCTATAATGGATCATACCTTAGTCTTATCTTCAATAACTAGTTATTTCTAAAAACGTGGTGAGACATATTGCGCTAAGAGATCATCTCTTGTCTTCTCTCTTAAATAAGAGAAGACAAACCTTTTCTTATGAGTTCTTTCTTCTTCATCTCATCATTTATCCTACGTGTCACTCCTAAGATAGCACCATTGTAATGCCCTAAGAGATCATTTCTTATTTTCAAGTCTTTTCTTATGATTTCTCTCTTCTCCATCTCAACGTTTATCCTACATGGCATTCCTAAAATAGAACCATTGTACATGACCGTAGAGATGCACAATCTCTAGCTAAATTTTTGCCCCTGACCCACCCCTCTTGTATCCGAGTAATGCTACACCTACGAAGGAAGTTAACGTAATTTTAGTGATTAGCCATATGGCAATTTGTGATTAGGGTCAAGGGGAAGGAGGGCCCCACCTCAATTAAAATAGGGGGAGGGGGTTATTGAGGGAAGGTTGCGTAAAACTTGAGGCAATTCTTTGTGCACGTGTAGGATTATCGCTTGCACCCCTATGAACACGGATCAATAAAGGGTATAGCTAGGTCTTATTTAGTCGACTGGATTAATCAAATCTCAATCAAATGACATATACCATGTATGAAAGAAAAAGAAAAATCTGAAGAAGAAAAAACTGCACGAATATTAATGTACGACCTCATGAATATAGCATCACCTTAGACATAATCAAATCTCAGTATGAGACTTAGCAAGACTGATCAATAAAACCCTCCCCTTCCTGTAAAACTAAACTGCTTGCAACCTCTTCTCACTAACAACTCATTCTCACCGGCTACGGCCGCTACGGCTACGAACCCGGACCACGAGTCCACGACGCATCGCATGCATGCCGGGGCTTCGTCTCCGTACCAGGACGCAGGCGATAGCCTGGTGGTCGGACCACCGATCGATCATCGCGGCGCCGTACCACATATGCCCGGACCCCGGAGTCCACTGTTCCGCGGTCAAGCGGCAGGCCAGGCGCCCACAGCTCGCCGTACCGCCGCGGGCCTTGTCGCCATCGATCTCGTCTCCGACCACATCGAAGATGGTGCCAGCCAGTCCTTACGTGACAACAGCGAGGCGCCACCTTCTCTTCTTTGTACGTTCGGGGCAACGAGAGAGAGGGGTCGGCCACGAGCTGCACGCCGCGGCAATATATCCGGCCCGGCCGCTGTTGACCGCGCATCCTCAGCGGCTCGAGCTGACGCGAGCCGTACGTATCCGCGGTCCGCAAGCACGAGGTCGGTCTGTTCTTGATGAAGGCCGGTTGCGTTGCGTGTGTTCAGTGGGTTCAGAAGTCTCGACGAGATCATATGCTTTCCCTGTGAAACTACAGTAGTTCATGCCCACGGCAGGGGACTTTGGCCGACCGCGCCGGACAGCCGGCGGATATGGTCTGGATGGGGCGGCCAGCGCACCCCGCCCGCCTGCAACCCAGTGGATGTGGATCCGTCGTCGAGCGGCGCGGTCGTGTCAGGACAGCAACGTTCGATGGCAGCAAGACGATGTCGATCGTGTCGCCGTCCAGTGGCAGAGCAAGCTGATTGCAGGATCTCCATCATGAATGAGAATGACGGGTAACTACTCTGTAGTTGCTGAGGAACTCCTTCGTGCACATAAAATAAGAAGCGGCTAGCTGGGTTCTGGCCGAAATTTGGTGTGTGGCCGAATCCAATCAATACAGGGGAAATGAAATTCGACTCACTGTACTACTACTACTTACGGAAACAAACAAAAAACAATTAATTCAAAAAAAGGGCCGGAAAAGAGGAGCAGTGTTTTCCCGCAAAATAAAAAGGAGCAGTGTTATTTCACTAATATTGAGCAGACACCAGTGGCCAGTGGACCAATGATCTCAGAATCTCCTCCTCGGAGAATAAATAGGACATCCGAGCTTGCATACTTTTTTTGACACTTTCACTTTAGCTACATTTCAGTCACTTTGTTGTCAATCAATTTTGTGGCCATTGATTTTTCTCTGAGATTCGTGCTGTGTTTTTTTTTTACCTGTGTGTTGTTTGTTTTGTGGGTTTCTTTTTTTTTTTGACTGACCAATACAATATATAAATTTGATCCCATAATAATTTTCCTTTTTGAATCAAGCGATAATTCCTAAAGTATCCACGTTGATCCAACGTGTCTCCCATTATCAAATTGAATGGGGTTTTCTTTGGATTATCAAAATAGTACATAATATATGTCACATAACGAGCTCGAGGGTTTTAGGAGGTTCCTCATCTCCATGAGCAGCAAGTACACCTAATTTTTTTGGTATTTCGTGTTCCATATTCATAACTAAAGATAAAGAACAACTAAGAATAACAAATAAAAATTACTTAGTGATAAAGCAAACAAGCACACACACGAGAATATTCACTCCACGCTATTGCTCCCCGGCAACGGCGCCAGAAAAAGGTCTTGATAACCCACAAGTATAGAGGATCGCAACAGTTTTCGATAAGTAAGAGTGTTGAACCCAACGAGGAGCTAAAGGCAGAACAAATATTCCCTCAAGTTCTATCGACCACCGATACAACTCTACGCACACTTGACGTTCGCTTTACCTAGAACAAGTATGAAACTAGAAGTACTTTGTAGGTGTTGTGGGATAGGTTTGCAAGATAATAAAGAGCACGTAAATAAAAAGTAGGGGCTGTTTAGATAAAGACACAACTAAATTAATTTTAGTAGAGAGCTTGTTGTTACGAGAAAGTTATTTGTCCCTAGGCAATCGATAACTAGACCGGTAATCATTATTGTAATTTTATATGAGGGAGAGGCATAAGCTAACATACTTTCTCTACTTGGATCATATGCACTTATGATTGAAACTCTAACAAGCATCCGCAACTACTAAAGATCATTAAGGTAAAACCCAACCATAGCATTAAAGTATCAAGTCCTCTTTATCCCATACGCAACAACCCCCCTACTCGGGTTTGTGTTTCAGTCACTCACGCAACCCACTATAAGCGAATCATAAACGTATTGCAACACCCTACAGCGGGGATCCCTCACGCTTGCGCGACACGGAGAGCACCATAGGACAGCACCAATAATAAAACATGCAACTCGAACCAATCTTGATCATCAAATAGCCCATAGGATAAAACAGATCTACTCAAACATCATAGGATAGCCATACATCATTGACAAATAATATATAGCATTGAGCATCATATTTAAGTAGAGATTACAACAGGTAAGAGAGAGGTTACACTGCTGCATAGAGGGGGGAAGAGTTGATGATGATGGTGGTGAAGTTGTTGGTGAAGATTGCGGTGATCGTGATGGCCATGGCAGCGTTCCGGCGCCACTGGAAGAGAAGGGGAGAGGGGGGCCCTTCGTCTTCTTCTTCCTTGACCTCCTCCCTATATGGGAGAAGGGTTTCCCCTCTGGTCCTTGGCCTCCATGGCATGGGAGGGGCGAGAGCCCCTCCGAGATTGGATCTGTCTCTCTGTCTCTCTCTGTTTTTGCGTTCTCAGATTCTTCCCTTTCACCGTTTCTTATATTCCCGAAGATCCGTAACTCCGATTGGGCTGAAATTACACGATCTCTATCCGGATATAATCTTTGTTGCGGCGAAAGAAGGGCACCAACCGCCTTACGGGGTGACCACGAGGGTCAGGGGCGCGCCCAGGGGGGTGGGGCGCCCCCTGCCTCGTGCCCCCCTCGGGCACCGTCTCGCGTGGATTTTTCTTCCCAAAAATCATATATATTCCAAAAAAAATCTCTGTCAGTTTTTATCCCGTTTGGACTCCGATTGATATGGATATTCTGCGAAACAAAAAACATGCAACAAACAGGAACTGACACTAGGCACTCGATCAATATGTTAGTCCCAAAAATAGTTTAAAAAGTTGCCAAAAGTATATGAAAGTTGTAGAATATTGGCATGGAACAATCAAAAATTATAGATACGACGGAGACATATCAGCATCCCCAAGCTTAATTCCTGCTCGTCCTCGAGTAGGTAAATGATAAAAAAGATAATTTTGACGTGGAATGCTACCTAGCATAATCTTGATCATGTATTTAATCATGGCATGAATATTAAGACACGAGTGATTCAAAGCAATAGTCTATCATTTGACATAAAAACAATAATACTTCAAGCCTACTAATAAAGCGATCATGTCTTTTCAAAATAACATGGCCAAAGAAAGTTATCCCTACAAAATCATATAGTCTGGCTATGCTTCATCTTCACCACACAAAGTATTCACATCTTGCACAACACCGATGACAAGCCAAGCAATTGTTTCATACTTTTGACGTTCTCAAACCTTTTCAACTTTCACACAATACATGAGCGTGAGCCATGGACATAGCATTATAGGTGGAATAGAATGGTGGTTCTGGAGAAGACAAAAGGAGAAGATAGTCTCACATCAACTAGGCATATCAACGGGCTATGGAGATGCCCATCAATAGATATCAATGTGAGTGAGTAGGGATTGCCATGCAACGGATGCACTAGAGCTATAAGTGTATGAAAGATCAAACTGAAACTAAGTGGGTGTGCATCCAACTTGCTTGCTCATGAAGACCTCGGGCGTTTGAGGAAGCCCATCATCGGAATATACAAGCCAAGTTCTATAATGAAAATTCTCACTAGTATATGAAATTGATAACTCAAGAGACTCTCTATATGAAGAACATGGTGCTACTCTGAAGCACAAGTGTGGTAAAAGGATAGTAACATTGCCCCTTCTCTCTTTTTCTCTCATTTTTTTGGGCCTTCTCTTTTTTTGGCCTTTCATTTTTTCGTTCGGAGTCTCGTCCCGACTTGTGGGGGAATCATAGTCTCCATCATCCTTTCCTAACTGGGGGAAATGCTCTAATAATGATGATCATCACACTTTTATTTACTTACAACTCAATATTACAACTCGATGTCTAGAACAAAGATATGACTCTATATGAATGCCTCCGGCGGTGTACCGGGATGTGCAATGATCTAGCGTAGCAATGACATCAAAAAAATGGACAAGCCATGAAAACATCATGCTAGCTATCTTACGATCATGCAAAGCAATATGACAATGAATGCTCAAGGCATGTATATGATGATGATGGAAGTTGCATGGCAATATATCTCGGAATGGCTATGGAAATGCCATGATAGGTAGGTATGGTGGCTGTTTTGAGGAAGGTATATGGTGGGTTTAAGGTACCGGCGAAAGTTGCGCGATACTAGAGAGGCTAGCAATGATGGAAGGGTGAGAGTGTGTATAATCCATGGACTCAACATTAGTCATAAAACACACACATACTTATTGCAAAATTCTATTAGCTATCGAAACAAAGTACTACGCGCATGCTCCTAGGGGGATAAATTGGTTGGAAAAGACCATCGCTCATCCCCGACCGCCACTCATAAGGAAGACAATCAATAAATAAATCATGCTCCGACTTCATCACATAACGGTTCACCATACGTGCATGCTACGGGAATCACAAACTCCAACACAAGTATTTCTACAATCCACAACTACCCACTAGAATGACTCTAATATCACCATCTTTATATCGCAAAACTATTGCAAGGAATCAAACATATCATATTCAGTGATCTACAAGTTTTATGTAGGATTTTATGACTAACCATGTGAATGACCAGTTCCTGTCATCTCTCTAAATAGATATAAGTGAAGCAAGAGAGTTTAATTCTTTCTACAAAAGATATGCCCACGCTCTAACAAATATAAGTGAAGCAAAAGAGCATTCTACAAATGGTGGTTTTCTATGTAAAGAGAAACATGCAATCCAAACTTCAAATGATATAAGCGAAGCACATGAAGCATTCTATAAAGACATACTCAAAGAATATAAGTGAAGTGCAATGAACATTCTATAAATCAACCAAGGACTATCTCATACCAGCATGGTGCATAAATGAAAAATGAAAACTAAATGCAAAAGACGCTCCAAGATTGCACATATCGCATGAACGAAACGAATCCGAAAACATACGGATACTTGTTGAAGAAAGAGGGGATGCCTTCCGGGGCATCCCCAAGCTTAGATGCTTGAGTCTCCTTGAATATTTAATTGGGTTTCCTCGGGCATCCCCAAGCTTGAGCTCTTGCCTCTCTTCCTTCTTCTCATATCGAGACCTTCTCGATCATCGAACACTTCATCCACACAAAACTTCAACAGAAAACTCGATAAGATCCGTTAATATAATAAAGTAAATCAATACTCTAAGTACTGTTGTAAACCAATTAATATTTTGTTTTTGCATTATATATACTTTAGTAACTTTTCCATGGCTTAATCCACTGATATAAATTGATAGTTTCATCAAAACAAGCAAACTATGCATCAAAAACAGAATCTGTCAAAAACAGAACATTCTGTAGCAATCTGAACATTCACCATACTTATGATACTTGAAACATTCTACCAAAATTATGAAAAATAAAAAATTTGTATAGAAATACAGTGCAAAAAGAATCAGAACCATTTGATGTTCCAGTAAAAAATGTAAAATCACGTGCTATAGCCAAAGTTTCTGTCCTGCACCGTACAAACCAACAAGCATCTAAAACATCCTAAAGGCAAACCTTGGCACATTATTTTTATAATATAATGGAATTGTACAAGGGGATAATTATTTTTATTGAAAAGTTTCTATAATCAAGATTCACAAAGTTTCCGTGAGCATGAACAAAGTTCAAGGCTAGCTCCCACTTCAACAATGCTTGTCTTTCTCACTTTCGCTTTTCTTTTTGAAATGTTTCGGGTTCCCCTCTTTATTTATTTTTTGTTTTTAAACTATATAAAAGCACTCAACAGAAATAAATGACTCTCTAAAACTTCCGGGTTGTCTCCCTGGCAGCGCTTTCTTTAAAGCCATTAAGCTAGGCATATAGTGCTCAAGTAATGAATCCACCCGGATCCCAAGGTATATCAAAGCCAATTTTAATTAACAATGATTTGTAATTTAGTAGTGAGCACAAATTAACATATATCATGCAACAATGAAGTCTAACACTCTTCCTGTGCATCGGCATGTCATAAAAGAACAATTCATGCACACAAAATAAAGGCCAATGCATAGTATAAACAGTTTCTTGCAATTTTATCGTGTGGGAAACATAGAGAGGTGGAGATATAGTTCCTCTCTCATAATAATTTCAAGTAGGAGCAGCAAGCACATGCATATTATATCTATCAAAATCATCTTGTGTACTAGTAAAAGGCAACCCATCAATATAATCCTTAATAAGCATAAACTTCTCCGATATAGTGTAGTTTGGAGAATTCAAAAAGATAATAGGACTATCATGTGTGGGTGCAATAGCAACAATTTCATGTTTAACATAAGGAAATATAGAAAGTTCATCTCCAAAAGCATAATTCATATTGGAATCTTGGCCACAAGCATATCAAGCATCATCAAAAAGGGATATTTCAAAAGAATCAACGTGATCATAGCAATTATCATAGCATTCATCCTTCGGTAAGCACGAAGGGAAATTAAACAATGTATGAGTTGAAGAGTTACTCTCATTAGAAGGTGGGCACGGGTGATCAATCCGCTCTTCCTCCTTTTGTTCTTCGCTCTCCTCCTCATCTTTTTCATCCAATGAGCTCACAGTTTCATCAATTTCTTCTTCCACAGACTCCTGCAAAATATTAGTCTCTTCTTGGACAGCGGAGACTTTCTCAATAAATGCATCAATATCCGAATTTAATTCATAATTGGCATAGCAATATTTAAGGATAGCTAAATTTTCAGGTCTATAAACAACATCATAAAGATTTTCAAACTCTTTGAACATAGATTCAATTTCATAACCACCCATAAAAGCAACAAATTCTTCTATTTGTTCCACATCATAGTAGTCATATACCTCTAGCATAAGAAGCCAAAGTTTCATTATCATTAAATTCACATGAAAAGGGAAGGTGTGGATCCTTCTCCTACAGCAACAAGTATAATCATATCTCAAGAATAGTTGCCTAGCATACCAATACAACATATAAATTTGATCCCATAATAGTTTCCCTTTTTGAGTCAAGCGATAATCCCTAAAGTATTCACGTTGATCCAACGTGTCTCCCATTACCAAATTGAATGGGGTTTTCTCTAGATTATCAAAATAATACATAATATATGTCACATAACGAGCATAGAGGGTCTTAGGAGGTTCCTCATCTCCTTGAGCAGCAAGTACACCTAATTTTTTTGGTATTTCGTGTTCCGTATTGATACGTCTCCAACGTATCTATAATTTTTGATTGCTCCATGCTATATTACCTATTGTTTTGGACTATATTGGGCTTTATTTTCCCCTTTTATATTATTTTTTTGGACTAACCTATTAACCGGAGGCCCAACCCAGAATTACTATTTTTTTGCCTATTTCAGCGTTTCGGAGAAACGGAATATCAAACGGACTCCAAACGGAATGAAACCTTCGGGAACACGATTTTCTCATCAGATAAGACCCAGGAGACTTGGACCCTCCGTCAAGAAAGCCACGAGGCGGTC
Source organism: Triticum aestivum (assembly GCF_018294505.1). NCBI lineage: Eukaryota > Viridiplantae > Streptophyta > Magnoliopsida > Poales > Poaceae > Triticum > Triticum aestivum. The sequence goes on from NC_057794.1 coordinate 473,859,301, forward strand.
ACGAGGGTGGAGGGCGCCCCCCTAGGGCGCGCCCCCTGCCTCGTGGGCCCCTTGAAGCTCCACCGACGTACTCCTTCCTCCTATATATACCTACGTACCCCCAAATGATCAGATACGGAGCCAAAAACCTAATTCCACCGCCGCAACTTTCTATATCCACGAGATCCCATCTTGGGGCCTGTTTCGAAGCTCCGCCGGAGGGGGCATCGATCACGGAGGGCTTCTACATCATCATCCAAGCCCCTCCAATGAAGTGTGAGTAGTTTACTTCAGACCTACGGATCCATAGTTAGTAGCTAGATGGATTCTTCTCTCTTTTTGGATCTCAATACAATGTTTTCCCCCTCTCTCGTGGAGATCTATTCGATGTAATCTTCTTTTTGCGGTGTGTTTGTTGAGACTGATGAATTGTGGGTTTATGATCCAGTCTATCGATGAATAATATTTGAATCTTCTCTGAATTCTTTTATGTATGATTGGTTATCTTTGCAAGTCTCTTCGAATTATCAGTTTGGTTTGGCCTACTAGATTGGTTTTTCTTGCCATGGAGAAGTGCTTAGCTTTGGGTTTGATCTTGCGGTGTCCTTTCCCAGTGACAGAAGGGGCAGCAAGGCACGTATTGTATTGTTGCCAGCAAGGATAACAAGATGGGTTTTTTATCATATTGCATGAAAGTATCCCTCTACATCATGTCATCTTGCTTAAGGCCTTACTCTGTTTTTAACTTAATACTCTAGATGCATGCTGGATAGCGGTCTATGAGTGGAGTAATAGTAGTAGATGCAGGCAGGAGTCGGTCTACTTGTCTCGGACGTGATGCCTATATACATGATCATACCTAGATATTCTCATAACTATGCTCAATTCTGTCAATTGCTCAACAGTAATTTGTTCACCTACTGTAGAATACTTATGCTCTTGAGAGAAGCCACTAGTGAAACCTATGGCCCCCGGGTCTCTTTCTCATCATATCAATCTCCATCACTTTATTATTGCTTTGCTTTTTTACTTTGCCCTTTTAATTTTTACTTTGTATCTCTATACCAAAAATACCAAAAATATTATATATCGTCTCTATCAGATCTCAGTTTCGTAAGTGACCGTGAAGGGATTGACAACCCCTAAGCGCGTTGGTTGCGTTGAGCTATTGTTTTTGTGTAGGTACGAGGGACTCGTGCGTAGCCTCCTACTGGATTGATACCTTGGTACTCAAAACTGAGGGAAATACTTATGCTACTTTGCTGCATCATCCTCTCCTCTTCGGGGAAATCCAATGCAGTGCTCAAGAGGTAGCAAGAAGAATTTCTGGCGCCATTGTCGGGGAGGTCTACGCAAAAGTCAATATACCAAGTACCCATCACAATCCCTATCTCTCTCGTTACATTATTTGCCATTTGCCTCTCGTTTTTCTCTCCCCCACTTCACCCTTGCCGTTTTATTCGCCCTCTCTCTCCGTTCCCCTTCTCTTTCCCAATTTGCCTATTTTGCCTATTTCTTGTTGGCTCGTATGGTTGGAATAGTTGTTTATTTATTACTAAACAGAGAACCTAAGATCTATGGATCCTCATCCACTTGCTAATCTTTTTAAGAGATCCAATTATGATGAACCAATTGCTAGTGAGTTTTGTGCACTGGATTATCTTTATGAGGTTTTGCTTGAAATTCATGAATCTGAAAAGTGTGATGAATTACTTTATGAAGCGATTCACGGTAGATCTTTGAATAGAAAGCATGATTGCAATGATGATAGTATAAATTCTATGAATGTCAATTGTGCTAATAATATGCAAAACCCTAAGCTTGGGGATGCTAGTTTTACAATGTCCTCTACTTGTTACAATGATCATGATTGGGGTGATTCTTCTTTTGATCTTGAAAATTTATTTAAAACCCATGATGAATATGAAATTGATTATAATGTTTTCAATAATATTAAAAGTGGGTTCGGAAAGGTCATGACTTTAGTTAATGTTAATCCCACTATTTTGGAAGAGTGTCAACTTTGCATACATGTGGATCCTGTTAAGAATATGTTTTGTGATACCTATATTGTTGAATTTGCTTATGATCCTACATGTAATTACTATGAGAGAGGAAAATATGGTTTTAGAAATTTTCATGTTACTAAATTACCTCTCGTTATGTTGAGATTGCTATTGTTTCTTTCTGCTTCCTTGCATATGCTGGTTTTTGCTTGCTATATTGTTTGCCTTTAAGATGCCTATGCATAGGAAGTATGTTAGACTTAGATGTGTTTGTCACATGCTTTATGATGCTCCTTTTGTGCTTCAATTCTTGTCTTTCTTGTGAGCATCATTAAAATTACCAATGCCTAGCTATAAGGCTTTAAAGAAAAGCGCTTGTTGGGAGACAACCCAATATTTTTCCTTGCATTTATTCAATAAGTAAATTATTTAGCCTCTGTTTTGGTTGTGTTTTTTGTGTTTAATTAGTGTTTGTGCCAAGTAGAACCGTTGGGAAGACTTGGGGAAAGTCTTGTTGAACTTGCTGTACAAAACAGAAACTTTAGCGCTCACGAGAACTGCTGTCATTTTTATTTGGAGAGTGATATTTAGTTAATTATTTTTGCAGATGATTAATAGATAAATTCCTCAAGTCCAGAAATTTATTTTAGAATTTTTGGGGTTCCATATCTTGCGCTAGCTACAGATTACTACAGACTGTTCTGTTTTTGACATATTCTGTTTTTCGTGTGTTGTTTGCTTATTTTGATGAATCTATGGCTAGTAAAATAGTTTATAAACCATAGAGAAGTTGGAATACAGTAGGTTTAACACCAATATAAATAAATAATTAGTTAATTACAGTACCTTGTAGTGGTCTTTTGTTTTCTTTCGCTAATGGAGCTCACGAGATTTTCTACTTTAAGTTTTGTGTTGTGAAGTTTTCAAGTTTTCGGTAAAGATTTGATGGATTATGGAACAAGGAGTGGCAAGAGACTAAGCTTGGGGATCCCATGGCACCCCCAAGATAATCTAAGGACACCTAAATGCCAAAGCTTGGGGATGCCCCGGAAGGCATCCCCTCTTTCGTCTACTTCTATCGGTAACTTTACTTGGAGCTATATTTTTATTCACCACATGATATGTGTTTTGCTTGTAGCGTCTTTTATGATTTGAGTCTTTGCTTTTTAGTCTAACCCAATCATCCTTGGTGTACACACCTTTTGAGAGAGCCATACATAATTTGGAATTTGATAGAACTCTAGTGCTTCCCTTATATCTTTTGAGTTTTATAGTTTTGCTCTAGTGCTTCACTTATATCATTTAGAGCACGGTGGTGGAATTGTTTTATAGAAACTATTGATCTCTCATGCTTCACTTAGATTATTTTGAGAGTCTTACTAGCATGGTAATTTTCTTAATAATAATATGCTTGGTATTCAAGATTTGTAAAACTTTCTTTTGAGTGCGTTGAATACTAAGAAAAAATTGATGCTTGATAATTGTTTTGAGATATGAGGATGGTGATATTGGAGTCATGCTAGTTGAGTAGTTGTGAATTTGAGAAATGCTTGTGTTAAAGTTTGTGATCCCCGTAGCATGCATGTATGGTGAACCGTTATGTGATGAAGTCGGAGCATGATTTATTTATTGATTGTCTTCCTTATGAGTGGCGGTCGGGGACGAGCGATGGTCTTTTCCTACCAATCTATCCCCCTAGGAGCTTGCGCGTAATACTTAGCTTTGATAACTTCTAGATTTTTGCAATAAGTATATGAGTTCTTTATGACTAATGTTGAGTCCATGGATTATACACACTTTCCTTCCTTCCACCATTGCTAGCCACTCTAATACCGCACAGTTTTCGCCGGTATCATACACCCACCAAATAGCTTCCTCAAAACAGCCATCATACCTACCTATCATGGCATTTCCATAGCCATTCCGAGATATATTGCCATGCAACTTTCCACCATTCTGTTCATTATGACACGCTCCATCATTGTCATATTGCTAGCATGATCATGTAGTTGACATCGTATTTGTGGCAAAGCCACCATTCATAATTCTTTCATACATGTCACTCTTTATTCATTGCATATCCCGGCACACCGCCGGAGGCATTCATATAGAGTCATATTTTGTTCTAAGTATTGAGTTGTAATTGTTGAGTTGTAAGAAAAATAAAAAGTGTGATGATCATCATTTTTAGAGCATTGTCCCAAGTGAGGAAAGGATGATGGAGACTATGATTCCCCCACAAGTCGGGATGAGACTCCGGACGAAAAATAAAAAAAGAGGCCATAAAAAAGAAAAGGCCCAAACAAAAAAATGAGAGATAAAGAGAGAAGGGACAATGTTACTATCCTTTTACCACACTTGTGCTTCAAAGTAGCACCATGATCTTCATGATAGAGAGTCTCTCATTCTGTCACTTTCATATACTAGTGGGAATTTTTCATTATAGAACTTGGCTTGTATATTCCAATGATGGGCTTCCTCAAAATGCCCTAGGTCTTCGTGAGCAAGCGAGTTGGATGCACACCCACTTAGTTTCTTTTGTTGAGATTTCATATACTTATAGCTCTAGTGCATCTGTTGCATGGCAATCCCTACTCACTCACATTGATATGTATTGATGGGCATCTCCATAGCTCGTTGATACGCCTAGTTGATGCGAGACTATCTTCCCCTCCTTTTGTCTTCTCCACAACCACCATTCTATTCCACATATAGTGCTATATCCATGGCTCACGCTCATGTATTGCGTGAAGATCAAAAAAGTTTTGAAAATGTCAAAAGTATGAAACAATTGCTTGGCTTGTCATCGGAGTTGTGCATGATTTAAATACTTTGTGTAGTGAAGATAGAGCATAGTCAGACTATATGATTTTGTAGGGATAGCTTTCTTTGGCCATGTTATTTTGAGAAGACATAATTGCTTTGTTAGTATGCTTGAAGTATTTTTATTTTTATGTCAACATGAACTTTTGTCTTGAATCTTTTCAATCTGAATATTCATACCACAATTAAGAATATTTACATTGAAATTATGCCAAGTAGCACTTCACATCAAAAATTCTGTTTTTATCATTTACCTACTTGAGGATGAGCAGGAATTAAGCTTGGGGATGCTTGATACGTCTCCAACGTATCTATAATTTTTGATTACTCCATGCTATATTACCTACTGTTTTGGACTATATTAGGCCTTATTTTCCACTTTTATATTATTTTTTGGGACTAACCTATTAACCGGAGGCCCAGCCCAGAATTGCTGTTTTTTGCCTATTTCAGTGTTTCGGAGAAACGTAATATCAAACAGAGTCCAAACAGAATGAAACCTTTGGGAACGCTATTTTCTCATCAGATAAGACCCAGGAGACTTGGACCCTCCGTCAAGAAAGCCACGAGGCGGTCACGAGGGTGGAGGGCGCGCCCCCTTGGGCGCGCCCCCTGCCTCGTGGGCCCCTTGAAGCTCCACCGACGTACTCCTTCCTCCTATATATACCTACGTACCCCCAAACGATCAGATACGGAGCCGAAAACCTAATTCCACCGCCGCAACTTTCTGTATCCACGAGATCCCATCTTGGGTCCGGTTCCGGAGCTCCGCCAGAGGGGGCATCGATCACGGAGGGCTTCTACATCATCATCCAAGCCCCTCCGATGAAGTGTGAGTAGTTTAGTTCAGACCTACGGGTCCATAGTTAGTAGCTAGATGGCTTCTTCTCTCTTTTTGGATCTCAATACAATGTTCTCCCCCTCTCTCGTGGAGATCTATTCGATGTAATCTTATTTTTGCGGTGTGTTTGTTGAGACCGATGAATTGTGGGTTTATGATCCAGTCTATCTATTAATAATATTTGAATCTTCTCTGAATTCTTTTATGTATGATTGGTTATCTTTGCAAGTCTCTTCGAATTATTAGTTTGGTTTGGCCTACTAGATTGGTTTTTCTTGCCATGGGAGAAGTGCTTAGCTTTGGGTTCAATCTTGCGGTGTCCTTTCCCAGTGACAGAAGGGGCAGCAAGGCACGTATTGTATTGTTGCCATCGAGGATAACAAGATGGGGTTTTTATCATATTGCAAGAAACTATCCCTCTACATCATGTCATCTTGCTTAAGGCGTTACTCTGTTTTTAACTTAATACTCTAGATGCATGCTGGATAGCAGTCGATGAGTGGAGTAATAGTAGTAGATGCAGGCAGGAGTCGGTCTACTTGTCTCGGACGTGATGCCTATATACATGATCATACCTAGATATTCTCATAACTATGCTCAGTTCTGTCAATTGCTCAACAGTAATTTGTTCACCCACCGTAGAATACTTATGCTCTTGAGAGAAGCCACTAGTGAAACCTATGGCCCCCGGGTCTCATTCTCATCATATCAATCTCCATCACTTTATTATTGCTTTGCTTTTTTACATTGCCCTTTTACTTTTTACTTCGCATCTCTATACCAAAAATACCAAAAATATTATCTATCATCTCTATTAAATCTCACTTTCGTAAGTGACCCTGAAAGGATTGACAACCCCTAAGCGTGTTGGTTGCGTTGAGCTATTGTTTTTGTGTAGGTACGAGGGACTCGCGCGTAGCCTCCTACTGGATTGATACCTTGATTCTCAAAAACTAAGGGAAATACTTACGCTACTTTGCTGCATCATCCTCTCCTCTTCGGGGAAATCCAACGCAGTGCTCAAGAGGTAGCAAGACATATCCATAACTAAAGATAAAGAACAACTAAGAATAGCAAATAAAAATTACTTAGTGATAAAGCAAACAAGCACACACATGAGAATATTCACCCCATGCTATTGCTCCCCGGCAACGGCGCCAGAAAAAGGTCTTGATAACCCACAAGTATAGGGGATCACAACAATTTTTGATAAGTAAGAGTGTCGAACCCAACGAGGAGCTAAAGACAGAACAAATATTCCCTCAAGTTCTATCGACCACCGATACAACTCTACGAACGCTTGACGTTCGCTTTACCTAGAACAAGTATGAAACTAGAAGTACTTTGTAGGTGTTGTTGGATAGGTTTGCAAGATAATAAAGAGCACGTAAATAAAAAGTAGGGGCTGTTTAGATAAAGACACAACTAAATTGGTTTTAGTAGAGAGCTTGTTGTTACGAGAAATTTATTTGTCCCTAGGCAATCGATAACTAGACCGGTAATCATTATTGCAATTTTATATGAGGGAGAGGTATAAGCTAACCTACTTTCTCTACTTGGATCATATGCACTTATGATTGGAACTCTAGCAAGCATCCGCAACTACTAAAGATCATTAAGGTAAAACCCAACCATAGCATTAAAGTATCAAGTCCTCTTTATCCCATACACAACAACCCCCTTACTCGGGTTTGTGTTTCAGTCACTCACGCAACCCACTATAAGCGAATCATGAACGTATTGCAACACCCTACAACGGGGATCCCTCACGCTTGCGCGACATGGAGAGCACCATAGGACAGCACCAATAATAAAACATGCAACTCGAACCAATCTTGATCATCAAATAGCCCATAGGACAAAACAGATCTACTCAAACATCTAGGATAGCCATACATCATTGGGAAATAATATATAGCGTTGAGCACCATGTTTAAGTAGAGATTACAGCGGGTAAGAGAGAGGTTACACCGCTGCATAGAGGGGGGAAGAGTTGGTGATGATGGTGGTGAAGTTGTTGGTGAAGATTGCGGTGATGGTGATGGCCATGGCAGCATTCCGGCGCCACCGAAAGAGAAGGGGAGAGGGGGCCCCTTTGTCTTCTTCTTCGTTGACCTCCTACCTAGATGGGAGAAGGGTTTCCCCTCTGGTCCTTGGCCTCCATGGCGTGGGAGGGGCGAGAGCCCCTTCGAGATTTGATCTGTCTCTCTGTCTCTCTCTGTTTCTGCGTTCTCTGATTCTTCCCTTTCACCGTTTCTTATATTCCTGCAGATCCGTAACTCCGATTGGGCTGAAATTTTGACGCGATCTCTATCCAGATATTAGCTTTCTTGCAGCGAAAGAAGGGCACCAACCGCCTTACGGGGTGGCCACGAGGGTCAGGGGCGTGCCCAGGGGGTGGGGCCCGCCCCCCTGCCTCGTGCCTCCCTCGGGCACCGTCTCGCGTGGATTTTTCTTCCCAAAAATCATATATATTCCAAAAAAATATGCATTAGTTTTTATCCCGTTTGGACTCCGTTTGATATGGATATTCTGCGAAACAAAAAACATGCAACAAACAGGAACTGGCACTGGGCACTCGATCAATATGTTAGTCCCAAAAATAGTATTAAAAGTTGCCAAAAGTATATGAAAGTTGTATAATATTGGCATGGAACAATCAAAAATTATAGATACAACGGAGACGTATCACACCACTCTACGGTTCGCCGTCTGCTTCACCCTATGTGGCCCAGTCGCACCCGCACTCCTATGGGGCGGCTTACGGTGCTGCGTCCGCCGTGTCCTCGGGGGTCCCGACTGGTTCGGCCGATGACCTGGCTGCCCCTGGCTACGAGACGTCCTTGGCGCTCGCCCCTCGTGACGATGCTGATCAGATGATGGGTTTTCATGCGCCACCGGCACAGGCTCCTGCGGGTTATGCTCCAGCGCCATCGCCATTTTATTTCTCGCACCTCCTTCCGGTGAAGCTTACGCTGGACAACTACTTGTCGTGGCGGGCTTAGGTGCTACCTCTTCTCCGGAGTCGCTACTTGGAGGGATATGTTGATGGCTCCATCCCGTGTCCACCGCCGTACCATCTGGCTTATCACGTGTGGGTGGCTCAAGACCAGGCGATGCTTTCTACCATTCAGTCATCGCTCACTCTGAGCATATCGTTGCTTGTCATCTTCGCCGCGACGTCTTGGGATGCTTGGTCCGCGCTTCACAGCAGCTTTGCCTCCCAATCTCAGGCGTGTGCTCACTCTATATGCACTAAGTTGGGGGAGACCAAGCTCGATGGCCTCACTATCACGGAGTACTTCAACAAGATGTCTGGTCTCGCCGACACTTTGGCCTCAATTGGCCAGCCGCTTGGAGATGAGGATTTCACCACCCATGTGCTCAATGGTCTCGATGATGACTATGATAATCTCATCGAGAATGTACATGGTCGCGAGGCGCCTCTTCCGCCACGGGAACTTTATGCTCGTCTTCTTGGTTGCGAACAACGCATCAAAGCGTGTCATGCCTCCCCGAGTTTCGCCTCCGCTAATGCTGCGACCCGCGGCAAACCACAGAAGCCGTTGCCGCCCAAGCCGCCGGCTTCATCTCAGCAGCCTTCGCGGGGCGCCGCGCCATCCATCACTGGCGGGTCTCGGCCAGTGGCCTGCTGCCCTTGTTGCGGTGCTCAGCAGGCCTGTCAGCTGTGCGGCATTGAGCGTCACATCGCCTCCCGCTGTAATCACCACTACAAGCAAGACTTCCTTGGCCTAGGCAACAATGGCAAAGGGAATGAAAAACAGGCGGCTGTTGCGGTGACGAGTCATGAGCATGGACGCACTCCATCCTACTCCATTGATCCTACATGGTACATGGACACGGGAGCTACGAACCACCTCACCAACAAGATGGGCAAGCTCTCCACTCAGGAGCCATATCGCGGTCATGATCAGGTGCACACCGCCAATGGAGCAGGTATGCGCATCTCCCATGTTGGTCAGGCTTCACTTCTTGCATGCAATTCCCGAGCACTGCATCTTTCTAATGTTCTTCGTATTCCCACTGCTACTCGTAGTTTGTTGTCTGTTCCACAACTTACTCATGATAATAATGTCCTTGCTGAGTTTCACCCTTTTTGTTTCTTTATCAAGGATCGGGACATGAGGGCCATTCTGCTTAGCGGTCGTCTTCGCCATGGCTTGTATGCACTTGATGAGCCGACCGCACCTCCTATGCAGTTTTCTCCTTAGGCGTTCGGCGGTGTTTGTGTGTCTTCTACACATTGGCATGCGCACCTTGGTCACCCTGCTGCTCCTATAGTTCGTCATGTGCTGCGTCATCATGATCTACCAGTTGTGTCAAATAAAATTGCTCAAACTATTTGTGATGTCTGTTAGCACGGCAAGAGTCATCAACTTCTGTTTTCAGAGTCTAGTCGTGTGGTGAAACATCCTCTTGAGCTTGTGTTTTCCGATGTATGGGGTCATGCCCAAACGTCTGTCAGTGGCCACAATTATTATGTCAGTTTCATTGATGCTTATAGTCGGTTTACTTAGCTTTATCTTATTAAGCGAAAGTCTGATGTGTTTGATGTCTTTACACAATTTCAAGCACATGTTGAGCGTCTCCTTAGCCAAAACATTATTCATGTTCAAACCGACTGGGGGGGGTGAATATCACAACCTCAACTCCTTTTTCAACAAACTTGGGATTACGCATCGCGTGTCTTGCCCTCATACACATCAGCAGAACGGGATAGCTGAATGTAAGCACCGTCATCTTGTAGAAACTGGCATTACTTTATTAGCTCATGCCTTCGTTCCTTTTAGGTTCTGGAGTGATGCCTTCTCCACTGCCTGTTTTTTGATAAATAGGCTTCCCTCACGACTCCTTAATATGAAAACTCCGCATGAACTCTTGCTCAATGAAATCCCAGACTACACCTTTCTAAAAGTCTTTAGGTGTGCATGTTGGCCTCATTTGCATCCATACAACAAACATAAGCTAGAGTTTCGGTCTAAAAAGTGTGTTTTTCTTGGGTATAGTTCCCTTCACAAAGGGTAGAAATGCCTACACTTTCCCACCAATCGTGTCTACATTTCTCATGACATTGTTTTTGATGAGAATGTGTTCCCTTTTCATGCACTTCCGAGCAACTCTACCACTCCTATGCCAAACGTTCATTCTACCATACCTTCGCCTGATCAATTTGTGGATGTTGCAAATGCTCCTGTGTTGCTCCCTAACCATGCTGCAGGTGTTGGACGTGGTGCTTGTCTTGAGCTCCTTGATGAACAGGCATCGACGGATGCACCGGATCTGGACGACGATCCCATGCATGGGACATGCATATCGGGCGGCACCCATCAGCCCATAGAGGCTGCACCCGCAGCTGCCTTGGGGGCGCTGCCCTCGTCTGCAGCTGCCCCGTGGGCGCTGCCCTCGCCTGGGCTGGCTGATGCCTCGCGGGTGCTGCCCTCGTCTGCAGCTGCCCCGCGGGCGCTGTCCTCGCCTGGGCCGGCTGCTACCTCGCCTGGCCCAGCGCCCCCTCCTCTCGAGCCCGCGGATGGGCCGGCCTCACCTCCGCTGGCAGGGGGCTCTGGCGCGAGCTCGGGTGGCTCGGCCTCGCCTCATATGTTGCCCGAGCATAGCCCGGTGCTGCAGTCACAGCCCGCTCTTGGTCTTCATCCCCACACACTGCTACATCTTGAGCTTGCGTTGGTTTTCCCCGAAAAGGAAGGGATGATGCAGCAGAGTAGCGTAAGTATTTCCCTCAGTTTTTGAGAACCAAGGTATCAATCCAGTAGGAGCCCACGCTCAAGTCCCTTGTACCTGCACAAAGAGATAGCTACTCGCAACCAACGCGATTAGGGGTTGCCAAGCCCTTCATGGTCACTTATGAGAGTGAGATCTGATAGATATAATATTTTTGGTATTTTTGGTACAAAGATGCAAAGTAAAAAGTAAAGGCAAAGTAAAAAGCAAAGCAAGATTAAAGCGATGGAGATTGATATGATGAGAATAGACCCGGGGGCCATAGGTTTCACTAGTGGCTTCTCTCAAGAGCATAAGTATTCTATGGTGGGTGAACAAATTACTATTGAGCAATTGACAGAATTGAGCATAGTTATGAGAATATCTAGGTATGATCATGTATATAGGCATCATGTCCGTGACAAGTAGATCGAAACGATTCTGCATCTACTACTATTACTCCACTCATCGACCGCTATCCAGCATGCATCTAGAGTATTAAGTTAAAAACAGAGTAACAACGCCTTAAGCAAGATGACATGATGTAGAGAGATAAATTCATGCAATATGAAATAAACCCCATCTTGTTATCCTCGATGGCAATGATACAATACGTGCCTTGCTGCCCCTTCTGTCACTGGGTAAGGACACCGCAAGATCGAACCTAAAGCTAAGCACTTCTCCCATGGCAAGAACTACCAATCTAGTTGGCCAAACCAAACAGATAATTCGAAGAGACTTGCAAAGATAACCAATCATACATAAAAGAATTCAAAGAAGATTCAAATATTATTCATAGATAGACTAGATCATAAACCCACAATTCATCGGTCTCAACAAACACACCGCAAAAAGAAGATTACATCAAATAGATCTCCACAAGAGAGGGGGAGAACTTTGTATTGAGATTCAAAGAGAGAGAAGAAGCCATCTAGCTACTAACTATGGACCCGAAGGTCTGAGGTAAACTACTCACACTTCATCGGAGAGGCTAGGATGATGTAGAAGCCCTCCGTGACGACGACCCTCTTCCGGCGGAGCTCCGGAACAGGCCCCAAGATGGGATCTCGTGGATACAGAAAGTTGCGGTAGTGGAATTAGGTTTTTGGCTCCTGTTCTGATCGTTTGGGGGTACGTGTGTATATATAGGAGGAAGAAGTACGCCGGAGGAGCATCGAGGGGCCCACGAGGCAGGGGGCGCACCCTAGGGGGGGCGCCCCCACCCACCCTCGTGACCGCCTCTTTTGTTCCTTGGAGCAGGGTCCAAGTCTCCTGGATCATGTTCGGTGAGAAAATCACATTCCCAAAGATTTTATTCTGTTTGGACTCCGTTTGATATTTCGTTTATACGAAACACTGAAATAGGCAAAAAACAGCAATTCTGGGCCGGGCCTCCGGTTAATAGGTTAGTCCCAAAAATAATATAAAAGTGGAAAATAAAGCCCAATATAGTCCAAAACAGTAGATAATATAGCATGGAGCAATCAAAAATTATAGATACGTTGGAGACGTATCAGGCATCCCCAAGCTTAATTCCTGCTCATCCTCGAGTAGGTAAATGATAAAAAAAGAATTTTTGATGCGGAGTGCTACTTGGCATAATTTCAATGAAAATCTTCTTAATTGTGGTATGAATATTCAGATTAGAAAGATTCAAGACAAAAGTTTATATTGACATAAAAATAATAATACTTCAAGCATACTAATAAAGCAATTATGTCTTCTCAAAATAACATGGCCAAAGAAAGTTATCCCTACAAAATCATATAGTCTGGCTATGCTCCATCTTCACCACACAAAGTATTTAAATCATGCACAACCCCGATGACAAGCCAAGCAATTGTTTCATACTCTAACTTTTTCAAAACTTTTTCAATCTTCACGCAATACATGAGCGTGAGCCATGGATATAGCACTATAGGTGGAATAGAATGGTGGTTGTGGAGAAGACAAAAAGGAGAAGATGGTCTCACATAAACTAGGCGTATCAACGGGCTATGGAGATGCCCATCAATAGATATCAATGTGAGTGAGTAGGGATTGCCATGCAACGGATGCACTAGAGCTATAAGTATATGAAAGCTCAAAAAGAAACTAAGTGGGTGTGCATGCAACTTGCTTGCTCACGAAGACCTAGGGCAATTTTGAGGAAGCCCATCATTGGAATATACAAGCCAAGTTCTATAATGAAAAATTCCCACTAGTATATGAAAGTGATAACATGAGAGACTCTCTACTATGAAGATCATGGTGCTACTTTGAAGCACAAGTGTGGTAAAAGGATAGTAACATTGTCCCTTCTCTCTTTTTCTCTCATATTTTTATGGCCTCTTTTTTATTTGGGCTTCTTTGGCCTCTTTTTTTATTTATTTTATTTTTTGTCCGGAGTCTCATCCCAACTTATGGGGGAATCATAGTCTCCATCATTCTTTCCTCACTGGGACAATGCTCTAATAATGATGATCATCACACTTTTATTTTTCTTATAACTCAACAATTACAACTCGATACTTAGAAAAAAATATGACTCTATGTGAATGCATCCGGCGGTGTACCGGGATATGCAATATGACAATGATGGAGTGTGTCATGATGAACTAGATGGTGGAAAGTTGCATGGCAATATATCTCGGAATGGCTATGGAAATGCCATAATAGGTAGGTATGGTGGCTGTTTTGAGGAAGGTATATGGTAGGTGTATGATACCGGCGAAAGGTGCGTGGTATTAGAGAGGCTAGCAAAGGTGGAAGGGCGAGAGTGCGTATAATCCATGGACTCAACATTAGTCATAAAGAACTCATATACTTATTGCAAAAATCTAGAAGTTATCAAAGCAAAGTATTACACTCATGCTCCTAGGGGGATAGATTGGTAGGAAAAGACCATCGCTCGTCCCCGACCGCCACTCATAAGGAAGACAATCAATAAATAAATCATGCTCCAACTTCATCACATAATGGTTCACCATATGTGCATGCTACGGGAATCACAAACCTTAACACAAGTATTCTTTAAATTCACAACTACTCAACTAGCATGACTTTAATATTATCACCTCCATATCTCAAAACAATTATCATGCTTCAATCTTTTCTTAGTATTCAACACACTCAAAAGAAAGTTTCACAGATCTTGAATACCAAGCATATTATTATTAAGCAAATTACCATGCTATTAAGAGACTCTCAAAATAATTTAAGTGAAGCATGAGAGATCAATAGTTTCTTTAAAACAAATCCACACCCGTGCTCTAAAAGATCTAAGTGAAGCACACAAAGCAAAATTATAACGCTCAAAAGATATAAGTGAAGCACATAGAGCAAAATTATCTAGCTCAAAAGATATAAGTGAAGCACATAGAGCAAAACTACTTAGCTCAAACGATATAAGTGAAGCACATAGAGTATTCTATCAAATTTTAATTCATGTATGGCTCTCTCAAAAGGTGTGTACAGAAAGTATGATTGTGGCATACTAAGACATAAAGACACAAATAATACAAGACGCTCCAAGCAAAACACATATCATGTTGGTGAATAAAAATATAGCTCCAAGTAAATTACCGATGGAAGTGGACGAAAAAGGGGATGCCTTCCAGGGCATCCCCAAACTTTGACTTTTTGGTGTCCTTGGATTATCTTGGGGGTGCCATGGGCATCCCCAAGCTTAGGCTCTTGCCACTCCTTGGTCCATGATCCATCAAAAGAATTCACCCAAAACTTGAAAACTTCACAACACAAAACTCAAAATAGATAACTCGTGAGCTCCGTTAACGAAAGAAAACAAAAGACCACTTCAAGGTACTGTAATAAACTCATTCTTTATTATATTGGTGTTAAACCTACTGTATTCCAACTTATCTATGGATTATAAACTATTTTACTAGCCATAGATTCATCAAAATAAGCAAACAACACACGAAAAACAGAATCTGTCAAAAACAGAACAGTCTGTAGTAATCTGTAGCTAGCGCAAGATCTGGAACCCCAAAAATTCTAAAATAAATTTCTGGACGTTAATAATTTATCTATTAATCATCTTCAAAAATAATTAACTAAATATCACTCTTAAAATAAAAATGACAGCAGTTCTCGTGAGCGCTAAAGTTTCTGTTTTTTACAGCAAGTTCAACAAGACTTTCCCCAAGTCTTCCCAACGGTTCTACTTGGCACAAACACTAATTAAACACAAAAAACACAACCAAAATAGAGGCTAAATAATTTATTTATTACTAAACAGGAGAAAACGGCAAGGAATAAAAATAAAATTGGGTTGCCTCCCAACAAGCGCAATCATTTAACGCCCCTAGCTAGGCATAAAAGCGAGGATAGATCCAGGTATTGCCATCTTTGGTAGGCAATCCATAAGTGGATCTCATGATAGTTTCATATGGTAATTTTATTTTATTTCTTGGAAAGTGTTCCATGCCCTTTTTTAATGGAAATTGAAATCTAATATTCCCTTCCTTCATATCAATAATCGCACCAACCATTCTAAGGAAAGGTCTACCAGGAATAATAGGGCAAGAAGGATTGCAATCTATATCAAGAACAATGAAATCTACGAGCACATAATTCCTATTTGCAACAATAAGAACATCATTAATCCTTCCCATAGGTTACTTAATAGTGGAATCCGCAAGATGCAAGTTTAGAGAGCAATCATCAAAATTACGGAAATCTAGTAAATCACACAAAGTCTTGGGAATAGTAGAGACACTAGCACCCAAATCACACAAAGCATAAAACTCATGATCTTTAATTTTAATTTTAATTGTTGGTTCCCACTCATCATAGAGTTTTCTAGGGATAGAAACTTTCAACTCAAGTTTTTCTTCATAAGATTGCATCAAGGCATCAACAATATGTTCGGTGAAGGCTTTATTTTGACTATAAGCATGTGGAGAATTTAGCACGGATTGCAACAAGGAAATACAATCAATTAAAGAGAAACTTTCATAATTAAATTCCTTGAAATCCAATATAGTGGGTTTAGCAACATCTAAATTTTTATTTCTTTCAATCCCACTTTCAGAAATTTCATCATTAAGATCAAAATACTCCGAATTTTTAGAACGCCTTCTAGGTAAGGGAAGATCATATTCAGTTTCATCAAGATTCATATTGCAAAATAAAGGTTTAATAGGAGACACATCAATAACTTTTAGATCTTCATCTTGATTTTCATAGGTATTGGAAGAACACGCTTTAATAAAGGCATCTTTGGAAGCACGCATCCTAGCGGTTCTTTCCTTGCACTCATCAATGGAAATTCTCATGGCTTTGAGAGACTCATTGATATCATGCTTAGGAGGAATAGATCTAAGCTTTAAAGAATCAACCTCAAGAGAAATTCTATCAATGTTTCTAGCCAAATCATCAACTTTAAGCAATTTCTCCTCAAGCAAAGCATTAAAATTCTTTTGTGAATTCATAAAATCTTTAACACTATTCTCAAATTCAGAGGGCATCTTATTATAATTTCCATAAGAGTTGTTGTAGGAACTACCATAATTATTAGAAGGATTACTAGGATATGACCTAGGATTAAAATTCCCTCTATAAGCGTTGTTACCAAGATTATTCCTACCAACAAAATTCACATCCATAGATTCATTGTTATTCTCAATCAAAGTAGACAAAGGCATATCATTAGGATCATAAGAAACACTCTTAGTAGCAAATAATTCATAAGTTCATCCATCTTTCCACTCAACACATTAATTTCTTCTATCGCATGCACTCTTTTATTAGAAGATCTTTCAATATGCCATTGAGAATAATTAACCATAATATTATCTAGGAGTTTAGTGGCATCTCCTAAAGTGATTTCCATAAAAGTGCCTCCCGCGGCCGAATCTAAAAGATATCTAGAAGCAAAATTCAATCCGGCATAAAAATTTTGTATGATCATCCACAAATTCAAACCATGAGTAGGGCAATTACGTATCATTAATTTCATTCTCTCCCAAGCTTGTGCAACATGTTCATGATCAAGTTGTTTAAAGTTCATAATATCGTTTTTAAGAGAGATGATCTTAGCGGGAGGAAAATACTTAGAGATAAAATCATCTTTGCACTTGTTCCATGAATCAATACTATTCTTAGGCAAAGACGAAAACCAAGCTTTAGCACGATCTCTAAGAGAAAAAGGAAATAGCTTCAATTTAATGACATCATTATTGACATCTTTTTTCTTTTGCATATCACATAAATCAACGAAGCTATTCAGATGAGTAGCAGCATCTTCACTAGGAAGGCCGGCGAATTGATCTTTCATAACAAGATTCAACAAAGCAGTATTAATTTCACAAGATTCAACATTGGTAAGAGGAGCAATCAGAGTGCTAAGGAAATCATTATTGTTGGTATTGGTGAAGTCACACAATTTAGTAGTATCTTGAGCCATCGCGACAAGCAAGCAATCTAACACACGAGCAAACAAAAGCAAATGGGCAAAAAGAGGCAAATAGAGAGGGAGGATAGGGAGAGAGAGGGCGAATAAAATGGCAAGGGTGAATTGGGGGGAGAGGAAAATGAGAGGCAAATGGAAAATAATGTAATGCGAGAGATAGGGATTGTGATGGGTACTTGGTATATTTGACTTTTTGCGTAGACTCCTCGGCAACGGCGCCAGAAATCCTTCTTGCTACGTCTTGAGCTTGCGTTGGTTTTCTCCGAAGAGGAAGGGATGATGCAGCAGAGTAGCGTAAGTATTTCCCTCAGTTTTTGAGAACCAAGGTATCAATCCAGTAGGAGCCCACGCTCAAGTCTCTCGTACCTGCACAAAGCGATAGCTACTCGCAACCAACGCGATTAGGGGTTGTCAAGCCCTTCACAGTCACTTACGAGAGTGAGATCTGATAGATATAATATTGTTGGTATTTTTGGTATAAATATGCAAAGTAAAAGTAAAGGCAAAGTAAAAAGCAAAGCAAGATTAAAGTGATGGAGATTGATATGATGAGAATAGACCCGGGGCCATAGGTTTCACTAGTGGCTTCTCTCAAGAGCATAAGTATTCTATGGTGGGTGAACAAATTACTGTTGAGCAATTGACAGAATTGAGCATAGTTATGAGAATATCTAGGCATGATCATGTATATAGGCTTCACGTCCGTGACAAGTAGATGGAAACAATTCTGCATCTACTACTATTACTCCACTCATCGACCACTATCCAACATGCATCTAGAGTATTAACTTAAAAATAGAGTAACGCCTTAAGCAAGATGACATGATGTAGAGAGATAAATTCATGCAATATGAAATAAACCCCATCTTGTTATCCTCGGTGGCAATGATACAATACGTGCCTTGCTTCCCCTTCTGTCACTGGGTAAGGACACCGCAAGATCGAACCCAAACCTAAGCACTTCTCCCATGGCAAGAACTACCAATCTAGTTGGCTAAACCAAACGGATAATTCGAAGAGACTTGCAAAGATAACCAATCATACATAAAAGAATTCAGAGAAGATTCAAATATTATTCATAGATAGACTTTATCATAAACCCACAATTCATCGATCTCAACAAACACACCGCAAAAAGAAGATTACATCGAATAGATCTCCACAAGAGAGGGGGAGAACTTTGTATTGAGATTCAAAGAGAGAGAAGAAGCCATCTAGCTACTAACTATGCACCCGAAGGTCTGAGGTAAACTACTCACACTTCATTGGAGGGGCTAGGATGATGTAGAAGCCCTCCGTGATGACGACCCTCTTCCGGCGGAGCTCCGGAACAGGCCCCGAGATGGGATCTCGTGGATACAGAAAGTTGCGGCAGTGGAATTAGGTTTTTGGCTCCTGTTCTAATCGTTTGGGGGTACGTGTGTATATATAGGAGGAATAAGTACGCCAGAGGAGAAACGAGGGGCCCACGAGGCAGGGGGTGCGCCCCCACCCTCGTGACCGCCTCTTTTGTTCCTTGGAGCAGGGTCCTAGTCTCCTGGATCACGTTCGGTGAGAAAATCACGTTCCCGAAGATTTTATTCCGTTTGGACCCCGTTTGATATTCCGTTTATCCGAAACACTGAAATAGGCAAAAAAACAGCAATTCTGGGTTGGGCCTCCGGTTAATAGGTTAGTCCCAAAAATAATATAAAAGTGGAAAATAAATCCAATATAGTCCAAAACAATTAATAATATAGCATGGAGCAATCAAAAATTATAGATACGTTGGAGACGTATCACACACGCAGCCAAACAGGAGTCTTCTAACCGAAGATCCGCACTGATGGGACTTTTGCGTGGCTTGCTGCTTGCATGGGTCATGCTGCTGAGGATCCTACTACTGAGCCTCGCCATTTTCAGACTGCACTAAGCATTCCTCATTGGCGTGTCGCAATGGAACATGAGTTTCAGGCGATACTGAAGAATGACACTTGGCAACTTGTTCCTCCCATACCGGGGGTTAACATCATTGATTCTAAGTGGTTTTTAAAGTCAAGAGACATGCTGATGGTTCCATTAAACGCTACAAAGCGAGGCTAGTTGCTAAGGGTTTCAAACAGAGGTATGGTCTTGATTATGAAAACACATTCAGTCTAGTTATCAAGCCCACTACCATTCGGTTGCTATTGTCTCTTGCTATTACTCGAGGATGGTTTCTTTGTCAGCTTGATGTGCAGAACGCTTTCTTGCATGGAGTTCTGGAGGAGGAGGAGGTATATATGCGTTAGCCACCAGGGTTTGTGGATCCGGCACGTCCTCACCATCTCTATCGTCCTGTTAAGGCGCTCTATGGGCTCAAGCAGGCTCCTCGTGTGTGGCATGCACGCCTCGGCTCTGTTCTGCGAGTGCTTGGGTTTATTCCCTCCACTGCTGACACGTCGTTGTTTCTTCTTCAGCGTTCTGAGGTTACGATGTATCTCCTGGTTTATGTTGATGATATCATACTCATCAGTTCCTCAGATACTGCTGTAGATTGTCTTGTGGCTGCTTTGAGTGGTGATTTTGCTGTCAAGGATCTAGGTGCTCTGCATTTTTTCCTTGGTCTGAAGGTTTCACGGACTTCTGCTGGGCTAACTCTTACTCAGAAGAAGTATTCTCTGGACTTGTTGCGTCGTGCTGGAATGCTGAAGTGTAAACCTACCAGCACTCCGATGTCTGCCACTGATTGGTTGTCTGCACTTGATGGAGACCCTCTTTCACCTGATGATGCTACTGAGTATCACAGTCTTGTTGGCGGTCTGCAGTATCTTACTATCACCAAACCAGATGTCTCTTATGCGGTCAACCGTGTTTGTCAGTTTCTCCATGCATCCAGGACATCTCATTGGTCAGCTGCGAAGTGTATCCTGCGTTATATCTGCATCACTGCTTCTTATGGTTTGCTCCTTCAGCCCGCGCCATCTTATGAGATCTCAGCCTTTTCAGATGCAGACTGGGCTGGTAGTCCTGATGACCGGCGATCCACGGGGGGGGGGGGATGCAGTGTTTCTTGGTTCTAACTTGATCGCTTGGAATGCTCGCAAGCAGGCTACAGTGTCTTGCAGCAGTACAGAAGCTGAGTACAAAGCAGTTGCTGATGCAACGGCTGAGATCATTTGTTTGGGTTCAGTCCTTGTTGAGAGAGTTGAGAGTCTCTTCAGCTCATCCTTCGGTACTTTGGTGTGATAACATTGGTTCTACATATTTGTCATCTAATCCGGTGTTTCATGCTCGGACGAAACACATTGAGGTTGACTATCATTTCATTCGAGAACATGTTGCATAGAAGCTACTTAGCATCAAGTTCATCTCATCAAAGGATCAACTTGCTGACATCTTCACGAAGCCTCTTTCAGAACCACAGTTTGTAGGCTGCAGGCGCAATCTTAACTTAGTTTGTACTTCAGGCCACAGTTAAGATCGAGGAAGGGTGTTAGACTGTATATGTATACGTAGACTTGTGTATAGACCTTGTATCTGTACCCTTTTTGGTACTTATATATATGATGAGATAGCCGCACCCTGCTAGGGCGTCGAGCAGTTGCCCAATATTCACGTTTAATAATAATTTCTTAAAAAACTTATTATTTTGATTTTGTTTTAGTTTCTATTTTATTTTTTCTTCTTAAAGGGTAATACAAATGTTAATAATTCATTCTTCCTTAGAAAACCTCGTTATTTTGATTTTGTTCTAGTTTCTATTTAATTTAATAATTCATTCTTCACTATTTGTGCTTATTCTTGCATATTAGAAAAAAGCGTAGTTTCTATTTGAACCGTGTGCAAGTTTGTCATTATTGTTCTTTTTTACTTTTCTTTCTTCTTGAACAGTAATACCCATACCACCAATTCATTATTTTGATCCGGAGAAACAGAGACGCCATGGATCAAATACCAATGCCACTAATTCATTCTTTCTTTAGAGAATTTTCTTTTTGCGAACAAGTTCACTATTATGTGTTTATTCTTGCTTATTATGACAAAGCACAATTTATGTGCAGATTGTGTGCAAACTTTGTCATTATTTAGCTTAATTTTTTACATCATTTTCTTTTCTATTTTAGGGTATTTTTGCTTCATTTTTTTATTTCTATTTCTGTTTCTATGGATTTTTCTTTTTCCCTCTTTCTTTCCTTTATTGCTTATTTTTGTTTTTGTGGTTTTTTGGCTGAGCGTAATTATATACAAATAAATACTATACAATATGTCCCAAAAATTCATGATTATATGTACACTAAAAATGCGCAACATCTGTGCAAATTGTTTACAAAATATTTCATTATTTGTTTTATTATTTTCAGTTCCCTTCTTAATAGTAAACCAATGGCACTAATTGCTTGTTTCTTAGAAACTTCACTATTTTAATTTTGTTTAAGTTTTTATTTTATTTTCTTTATTATTTAAGGGTGATACCAATACCTCTAATTCATTCCTACTTAGGATTTTTTTTGTGAAATTTCACTATTTGTGCTTATTCTTGCACATTATAAAAAAGCGCAATTTCTATTCAAACCATGTACATATTTTGCATTATTATTTTTTAAACTTTTCATTCTTCTTAAACGGTAATACCAATATTCATTATTTTGATCTGGAGAAGTAGAGACACCATGGTTCAAATACCAATGCCACTAATTTTTTTGTTTAAGTTTTAACTTTCTTTTATTTTGTAAAGGTAATACTGTTGGGGATATTACTACTGGGCGTAAACCGGCCAGGACAGACCGGGTT
This sequence comes from Triticum aestivum, assembly GCF_018294505.1. NCBI lineage: Eukaryota > Viridiplantae > Streptophyta > Magnoliopsida > Poales > Poaceae > Triticum > Triticum aestivum. Next base: position 473,881,853 of record NC_057794.1, read on the forward strand.
AACTTCATCAGTAGTTGAGTATGTTAAAAGCCCATGAGGGCAGATGAGGGCTAAAGGCCCATAATCGGTTTAAGGCCTATAGCTATAAACCAGCGTCGGTATGTAACTTGTGTTATAAGTTAGGAATAGTGGAGACCGAACCGGACGCATCTATGAGCCGGTATCGGGACTCTATAAACCGACGGGCGTCACCCATGTATATAAGGGGACGACCCAGCGGCGGTTCAAGAACAGACAACAACTCGAGACATAGACGAAGCTTGTTTGCTCCCTAGTCATTGAAACCCCATCAATTCCATCACAACTAGACGTAGGCCTTTACCTTCATCGAAGGGGCCGAACTAGTATAAACTCTCTTGCGTCCCTGTGTCCGCTTTAATCCCTTCAAGCTAACCCGTCACGATGGCTCCACGACTAAGTCCTTTCTCTAGGACATCTGCCGTGACAAAACCACGACAGTTGGCGCCCACCGTGGGGCTATCGCACGATGGTTTCAGGTTCTTGGAGGGCCGCTTTAAAGGACTCGAGGGCTACGCTGTAGGCCGGATGACTAAGAGTCGTCGCGGCAAGCTCTACATCGACGATGCAGGCTGGGGCCCCGAGAACGGCTCAGTTGAGTGCGGGTACCGGGTCCCCTTTGGTGGCATTCATGTTTTCATTGGCAAGATTGGTGAATCGGGCCTTGAGTTGGACGTCTGCACCGACCTCATCGAGACGGCTCAGCGTGCGCGATCCGCCCGGGTTAAACCGGCCTTTAAGCGTGCCTTCATGGGGGTCATCCATGGAGGAAGTTATGAGGATGGATCGGAATCTCGTGGCGAGACCGTCGTTTGTTCTGATGACGAGTCATCGACCGGAGAAACCGAATCTCTTTATCAGCTACAAGACGGCCGGATTGGGGGCTGTCCCGATGGCGACAGTATTCCGGACCCCTCTGATCTGCCCAACCGGGTTCGAATATTCATGACTAGCACACAAACAATGTTTCATTCTTCGACCGTTGCGGCAACAACCTCCGGTTCAGCAGCGGTGACGGCTGCCGGGGCAGGAGGCCCTATGCGCCCGCCGGCTCAAGTTCTATCAGAGCTATTTGATGCATTGGCTGTGCTTATGGCGGAGGCTCATCTGGCGGATCAGGGCGTTCACAACACCGAGATTGCAAAAGTGAAGGAACAGAGCACCCAGGCCAAGGCAGATCTACCAGCTGAGGACACCAAGATGGCTGCAGAGCGGGCCGCTTTAGACGCACAAGCCTACAGGCTCATGTTGGATCAGAGTGCGTCGCAGGAAGTCATGAGGAGGATGTACCGATCCCGTTTGCCCCCGGTTTTTGAGGCCAGAGACCTTTTCAACACTCCAGGAGTAGGAACCGGCAATCCGCTGGAGGGAAACCGGGCAGAAGCTCCTGGGACCGGTGCACCGGTTCAGCCTCGTCAGATGGACCCACCTCATTAAAACACCGTTATACCTCAGGCTGTTTTAACACCTCCGGGTCACTACTCCAACCCGATGGACAATCTCGTTGCCGCTGCTGCACGGCTGGAGGCCATTCCAATTGAAGGTGACTCGCCGCAGGCAGTAGAGACGCGACGGGTCAAGGAGCTTCTGAGGACAGCTTTAGTCCAACAGGAAGCATACTCATACAGCCGCGACCGGATCCACTCGACCCCCCGTCCAAGCCGGAGTTATAGCAGACATATGGATGAACCGGCAGTGTCGAGTAATGAACGACGTGGAGCACCCCGTGGCAACAACCCGGCGGGCGGTGCTGATAACGCTCAGGAAGTGGTGGACCGGGCCCGAGCACGCAGGGAGGCCGAGTTAGCCGCACAACATCAGGCTCGGCAGCTCACGCCGGTTCGTCCAACTATCTCGATCGAACCGGGTGTTACTTCTAGTTCTTTAGGGGTACCTTGCCTTACCCCCGCTTTACGCAATGTGCGCCTGCCCAAGGATTTCAATGGCCCGCGCAAGGTACCAAATTACACGGCGGATCAACCTCCAAAGACATGGGTGGAGATCTATGAGATGGCCATGGAGATGCTTGATGTGGATGACACAGCGTGTGCGAAATACTTCACCATGATGCTTGAAGGAATGGCACGTACTTGGTTAAAAAGCTTGCCGGCTAATTCTATCAGTTCATGGGCCCAATTACGAGCCCGATTTATCCGCAATTTCAAGGATACATGTAAACAGCCTATGTCGATAGTGGACTTAGCTGCCCGCGTCCAGGAGGAAGGAGAGTCAACGACTCATTGGGTGCGCCGGGTTTCCCAAGTGTTGCACTCATCAGACCGCATCAACGCTGACACCGCAGTATTAACCCTAGAAGGCAACTGCCTGTTTGGGCCCCTAAAGCTGAAGTTGGGACGGATGAAGCGTCATTGCACTGAAATGGGGACCCTCATGGCCGCTTTGGTGAAATATGCTGATTCTGATAATACCAAGGATCCCGAATCCGATGATGACAAGACAGGGAAGGGAAAGAGGAACAACAACTCCAAAGGTCAGCAGCATCACTGAGCAGGCAATGGAGGTGGAAGCAAGCGTAAAGCGGATGGTAATATGGACTTTGTGGCTAATACCAACACACAGGACAATGGCCAGCGACGCAGGGGCAAACCGAAAGATTGCAATGGGGCACCTAACCCTAACCCGGACCGCCTAAACTATCTGCTGAGCCAGCCCTGTCCAAGACATGGGACGAAGGAGGCACCAGCAAACCACCTTTGGAAGGATTGCTTCATTATGCAGGAGTTCAAGAATTCTAATAATTTCTGGTATGACCATGAATCTGGCGGTGGCTCAAGATCCGGGCCGGGTTATGGTGGAGGAAATTCCGGTTCAGGATTTAATAGTAATTCGGGCGGACGTAATGGTCAGAATAGCCAGAACAACCAGGGTGATTACAACCAACAACAGCAACAGTCAGGTTACCAGAGCAACCCAAAGCAGTTGAGTAGTGGGCAGTATCATGTCTTCACCACTAGCTTGGACAAGCGAGACCAGAAGGTTCAGAGGCGGGCGGTCAATTCTGTTGAACCGGCCATCCCCCGTTATCTGCGTTGGTCTGAACAGCCAATCATATGGAGCAGAGAGGATCACCCTCCCCAGGTCGATAATCCGGGTCAGTTGGCTCTGGTGGTGGCGCCTCAGGTGGGTGGTTACAAGTTCACCAAGGTGCTCATGGTTGGAGGTAGCAGCATTAACATCTTATACTATGAAACCTTCCGTTGTATGGGGCTGACAGATAAAAATCTTAAACCGTCTAATACGGTGTTCCACAGTGTAGTACCTGGCAGATCAGCATATCCTGTTGGTAAGATAGCTCTGGAAGTGGCCTTTGGGGATGAGCATGATTCTATGTCGGAGGCATTGATGTTTGAGGTGGTGAAAATCCAAAGTCCATATCACGCCCTATTTGGGCGACCGGCCTACGCCAAGTTTATGGCACAGCCCTGTTATGTGTATTTGCAGCTCAAGATGCTGGGTCACAAGGGGACAATAACGGTTCATGGAAGCCGCAAAATTGCTTTGGAGTGCGAGGAAGGAGATGCGGCCTATGCAGAGTCTGTTTATGCCACCGAGGAGCTGAAGTATTATAAGGACAATGTTGATCCGGCGGACATGACTCTGTTAAACAAGCCAACTACGGAGCATGATCCAGCCCTGAAGTTCAAATCGGCAGTAGAAACCAAGCTTGTTGACTTCGTACCTGGCGATTCGTCCAAGCAGTTCAGCATCAGTGCTAATTTGGATCCGAAATAGGGAAGCGCGCTCATCGAGTTCATCCGTGAGAATCGGGACATCTTTGCATGGAAGCCCTCTGACATGCCAGGTGTACCGAGGCAACTCGCTGAGCACACCCTCAATGTGGATCCTAAATATAAACCGGTGAAACAGTTCCTCCGTCGGTTTAACGAAGAAAGGCGCAAGGTAATTGGAGAAGAGGTAGCCAGGCTCTTAGCAGCTGGCTTTATTGTTGAAATTTTTCACCCTGAGTGGCTTGCCAATCCGGTGCTGGTCCTTAAGAAAAACGGTACCTGGCGCATGTGTGTGGATTACACAGATCTTAATAAAGCTTGTCCAGTAGATCCTTTTGCCCTCCCCCGTATTGATCAAATTATCGATCCTACGGCGGGTTGTGAGCGTTTATGTTTTTTGGACGCATATTCTGGCTATTATCAGATCAAAATGATAGTTAAGGACCAGGAGAAGACGACATTCATGACTCCTTTTGGAGCCTTCTGCTATGTGTCTATGCCCTTCGGACTCAAGAGTGCCCAGGCAACTTATCAACGTTGTGTGCAAAATTGTCTACACAAACAGATTGGCCGTAATGTACATGCTTACGTGGATGATATCGTGGTTAAATCCAAGGAGAAGGAGACTCTGATTGGTGATTTGAAGGAAACCTTTGATAACCTGAGGACATACAAGATGATGCTTAACCCGGACAAGTGCGTCTTTGGTGTACCGGCGGGCAAGTTATTGGGTTTTCTGGTGTCTAATAGAGGAATTGAGGCTAATCCGGAGAAGATCATAGCCATCACTTCCCTGGCTAAACCGAAGTGTATCAATGATGTTCAACGCCTGGCAGGCCGGATTGCCGCGTTGAGCCGGTTTATCAGTCGTCTTGGTGAGAAGGCAATCCCTTTGTATCAGATGTTGAAGAAGACGGATCAGTTTGTCTGGAGTTCTGTCGAAGTAAATAGCCATGGGTAGCCTAGCCGGCTTCCCCTGGCCCTTCTGAAAAAATTACGAGCCCGTCCGGCTCTCAAGAATCCAAGACATGAGGCCGCCTTCCCCTTGCTAGCTGTCACCCAGGCCGGCTTTCGGAAGGCGGCCCGACTTTAGCCCTCATGAAGAAAGCCATGGGAGGGCCGACTTCGAGAAGCCGGCCGCGAGGAGGCCGACTCCAAGAAGCCGGCTCCCATAAAGCGGTCGAGACCGTACCCTCAAAGTTTGCATCCACCTAGCGGCGATGAGACGGGGCGTGGCTACAGTAAAGCCTGCCACCCCCAAATCCCGGAGCACGATCGGCACAGTGCGCCGTACGGGTGACCATGACCCGCCCGGCGCAACACTGTTGCCATGCCGACCCTGACGCCGTCCATGATGGACTACCAGCGCGGCCCACGGGCGGTGGGCCCCTTCGGGCAGAGAGACACCCGAGGGCGGCCACGCCTCCCCCAGTCGGCCCAAGACAGAGCCGGCTCCCCGCAGCCGGCTTGCCATCTTCCTCGAAGGAGACGCCCCATTAAGGAGACAAGACACGGTGAGGCTACAGCGATCGCCCGCCGGGCGGCGGCACTGTAGCCATGCCTACCATGACGGAGCCCACATCACCAAGATAGGGCAACAGTGACCAGCCGCCGACCAGGCCCTGGACAGTGGGGCCTGCCTGTCGACCAAGGGGCCGGCAGCCGGCGGGACCCACCAGTCGGCGGGCCCCAGCGGCCGGCGAAGAAGCCGGCGAGCGCAGTCACAGACGGTTGGGCCCCGCGCCCAGTCGGATTACCATTGTACCCCCGGGGGGTAGGCCTATATAAACCCCCTGGGGCACCCATGCAAAGGGTTGGACCCCCAGCTAGTTTTAGACACCACACAAGGAGAAGAAGCAAGCTAGCCGTGCCCTTCTTCCTCCTCCCACCGAATAGCTCAAGGAGCATTGTGTAGCTACTTGTCCATCTAGTGATCATGCGGAGACCCCGCAGAGCAGCAGTAGGGGTGTTATCTCCACGGAGAGCCCCGAAGCTGGGTAAGATTCGCCGCCGGCGTGCATGTCTTCGCCTCATCCCGTTTCCAGGCACCGGCGATGTCTTACTGGCTCCCACAATGATAAGACACCCGTTGGCATATGTCGCACCTACCACCCGACAATTGGCGCCCACCTTGGGGCCAGGTGCACCGTCGTCCGGAGACCTGTTCTGGACGGGAACCCTCTTCCTCCCCAGCAAGCGTAGCCAGCCCGGCACGCCCGATGGCGCTTGCCACGACGTGCTGCAAGGCATCACCAGCATCTGCGTGGCGAGCAGCCTCGCCAATCTCCTCGACGAAACCCTCATCTCCGACGAGCTCGCCTCCGATGTGGGCACCGACCACCTCGCCAACCTCCTCGGCCAGCTCCATGTCTCCAGCGAGCCCGCTGTGGATCTGGAGTTGGTTGGCTCCACCGACCCGATGCCTGTCGACTACGACATGGCCTCCTTCGACACCTTCCCCACCAACGTCGTGATCTACAACGACCCGCTTCCTCGGACCGACGACCGTGATACTGTCACCACCGAAGTGATGGTCGTCGGCCACGGCGGCCCGGCCGACGAGAGCGCCCACGATGCCACGCACGCGGCGGCCCACGACTTGTCCACCCACCTCCCGGCTGATGCCGACGACGAAGCACTGGAGGCGCGCCGCCTCGCCCTCCTCGTAGAGGGCCGGAGGCTGGCATCCGTGAGACACCTCACTGAGGCCTACCAGCGCGAAGCTGACCGCGCCGCCTTCGGCACGCCGGCCCCGGGCGGGCCAAGCCAGGCCGGCATTGTCAAGCAACGCGGCGCCGTCATCGCTGACATGCTGGGAGTCGATCGCCCGGTCTATGCCACTCCGCTCGAGAACTTGCGTGCCGCCCAGGCGGCCGTGGACGAGTTGGACGGCTTGGAGGCCGAAGAACTCCCACACATGACCCGGCGCATCCAGCAACTGATTGACGTGGCTGCACGGCGGTACGAAGCCGACGCCCGCGCGGGAAGCCCTCCCCCGCGCCGAGATCACGGCGCGACGTCCCGGACACCGACTACGAGCAACGCCCGCGCGCGGCGCGAGAAAGAGCCGGTGGCCAGCCGAAGCCGGACCCGAATCTCCATCGAGCGAGACGCGGACGGCCATCCTCGAGCCATGGAATGGCGGGGCAACCCGCCTCCGCTCGACCCCGTGGAGAGAGATATCCCACCCCTCCGCCAGTGGCGCACCCGACTCTCAGCGGCCGACTAGGTCGCCGCGAAGGAGTCGGCGAGAACGACGCCCGCCATCGGATCGACCGCCTGGCGCGATCCCTGGCGCTGGAAGAAGAAGATGATGTCGGCCCGCCTTGTTTCGGCCCCCGCATCCGCGACGAGCCTTTCCCCAAAGGGTTCTCGCTCCCAAGAGACACACCCAAGTACAACGGCTCCGTGAAGCCGGAAGATTGGTTGATCGACTACTCCACGGCGGTCAGCATAGCCAACGGCAACCGGCGCGTTGCCGTGAAGTACGTGCCCCTCATGCTGCAAGGCACGGCACGGACCTGGCTCAACAGCCTCAAGCCTCTCAGCATCAACAGTTGGCTAGATTTCACCGAAGTTTTCATCCGCAACTTCACCAGCACCTACAAGCGGGCCCCCAAGCCCAGGCAGCTCTCCCTGTGCGTACAGGGCCCAGCCGAGTCCACTCGCGACTACCTCACGCGTTGGGCCGAGCTCCGCAATTCTTGCGAGGGGGTGCACGAGGTGCAAGCCATCGAATACTTCACTGCCGGGTGCCGAGAAGGTACCCTCGTCAAGCACAAGCTCCTCTGCGACGAGCCGACTACCCTCGACGAGCTTCTGGACATAGCAGACAAATACGCCACCGCCGACTCTTCGATGAAGACCAAGCTCCGGGTAGACGCGTCCGGGAAAGTACTCAACCCGGCGCCCAAGACGCCGGCAGGGGATTCCGGCCGACGCCCACACCCGAACGACCACAAGCGCAAGGGCCCTGCGCCGCCTCCCGCCAGTCGGCAGGTGGCCACGGTCGAAGACGCGCTGCCTGAAGGGCGACCCGCGCCCAAGAAGCCCAAGGGCGGCCGGCCGGCTTGGCAGCCGGCTTTCTCCTACGAGCAAACTCTCGACGCCCCGTGCAAATTCCATAGTGGCGCGAAGCCGTCCAACCACACAACCCAGAAGTGCCATTGACTCACCCGAATCTCTAAAGGTGAGGGGCTCGCGCCGCCTCCGCCTGCCGGCCCGCCGCCTCCGGCTCCTCCGCCTCCGGCTCCGCCGCCTCCGGCCGCTCGGCCCGCAGTCAGAGCCATGCACGACGAATTCCCCGACGAGCAAGCAACCTACATCGTCTTTACAAGCCAGCTCGAAGACCGGCGCGGCAAACGCCGAGAGCACCAGGAAGTCAGCGTGGTCGCTGCCAACCCCGCCGGACACATGCATTGGTCAGAAAAACCCATCAGCTGGAGCCGGGCCGACCATCCAGAAGTGATGCCGTCTCCCGGCTCTTATGCGTTGGTCCTGGAAGCCACCCTCGTGACGGACAGACGCGCTGCCCGCTTCTCCCGCGTGCTGATAGACGGCGGGAACAGCATCAACATCCTATACCGTGACACCCTGGAGAAGCTAAATGTCAAGACAAAGCAGCTCATGCCTACTCGGACAGTGTTTCATGGCATCGTACCCGGCTTGTCCTGCGCCCCCATTGGCAAGATCAAGATTGATGTACTCTTTGGGGACAAGGAGCATTTCCGTCGGGAAGCAATCTGGTTTGAAGTGGTGGACCTGGAGAGCCCCTACCATGCGTTGCTTGGCCGACCCGCCTTGGCCAGGTTCATGGCAGTTCCCCACTATGCATACCTCAAGATGAAGATACCAAGTTCCAAGGGCGTCATCACCATAGCCGGCGATTACAAGAAGTCTTCCGAATGCGCTGCCGCCAGCAGCCGGCTGGCCAAGTCCCTTGTGATTGCCAAAGAGAAGAAGATGTTGGACCGGGTCGTGGCCATGGCCAGCAAGCAGCCGAACCAGTCCCCCGACCCCAAGGAGTATGATGCCCAAGGATCTTTCTAGCCGGCCAAAGAAACCAAGAAGATACCCCTTGACCCCGAGCACCCCGAGAGGTTTGGCGTCATCGGGGAAAGCCTGAATAGCAAATAGGAAGGCGAGCTCGCCGATTTCCTCCGTGAGAATCGGGACATCTTTGCATGGTCCCCCAAGGACATGCTGGGTGTTCCGAAGGAATTCTCCAAGCACAAACTACACGTCCGAAAAGACGCGAAACCAGTCAAGCAGCCCCTCCGCCGACTATCAGAGGAAAAGAGAAGGATTGTAGGGGAGGAGATAGCCCGGCTTCTGGCAGCCGGCTTCATTATGGAAGTATTCTTTCCAGAGTGGCTTGCCAACCCGGTCCTCGTGTTAAAGAAGAACAACAAGTGCCGTATGTGTATAGACTACACAAGCCTCAACAAGGCCTGCCCTAAAGATCCCTTTGCCCTGCCGAGGATCGACCAAGTGATAGACTCCACGGCCGGATGCGAGCTGTTGAGTTTCTTGGATGCTTACTCAGGATATCACCAGATAAAGTTAGATCCGGACGACTGCCTGAAGACCGCCTTCATCACGCCATTTGGAGCCTTCTGCTACCTGACTATGACATTCGGCTTAAGAAATGCCGGTGCCACTTTTCAGCGTTGCATGCAGAAGTGCCTCCTCAAGCAACTCGGCAGAAACGCTCACGTCTACATGGACGACATTGTGGTGAAGACGGAGAAGCGCGGCACCTTGTTGGAAGACCTCAAAGAAACGTTTGAGAACCTACACTGGTTCCAAATCAAGCTCAACCCCGAGAAATGCGTGTTCGGTGTGCCAGCCTGCCAGCTCCTAGGCTTCCTGGTCTCCGAACGCGGCATCGAATGCAACCTAGTGAAGATCAAGGCCATCGAGAGAATGGCGATCCCCACCAAGCTTCGAGACATCCAATGGTTCACCGGATGCTTGGTCTCCTTGAACCGCTTCATCAGTCGGCTCGGAGAGAAAGCTCTCCCCCTCTACCGCCTCATGAAGAAGAGCACTCACTTCGAGTGGAACGACCAGGCCGACCAAGCTTTTCACGAGCTGAAGAAGATGCTGGCCACACCGCCCGTCCTAGCGGCGCGGACTGAGAAAGAGCCCATGCTCCTTTACATTGCCGCAACCAGCTGGGTGGTCAGCACCATCATTTTAGTCCAACGCCCAGAAGAAGGCCGAGCCCAGCCGGTCCAGAGGCCGGTGTATTATTTGAGCGAGGTGATGTCCGCTTCAAAGCAGAACTACCCGCACTACCAGAAGATGTGTTACGGCGTGTACTTCACCGCCAAGAAGCTGAAGCCCTACTTTCAAGAGCATCCCGTCACGGTCGTATGCACCGCCCCGCTGGCCGAGATCATAGGCAGCCGGGACGCATCCGGCCGGGTGGCGAAATGGGCCATCGAGCTGGCCCCTTACACAATCTTCTACCAGCCCCGCACCGCCATCAAGTCCCAAGCACTGGCCGACTTCCTTGTCGACTGGGCCGAGACCCAGTACCTGCCGCCGGCTCCCGACTCCACCCATTGGCGCATGCACTTTGACGGGTCCAAGATGCGCACCGGCTTGGTAGCCGGCGTCGTCCTTACCTCTCCCAAAGATTCACTTTGCCGCCTCCAACAATGTAGCCGAGTACGAGGCACTCATACACGGGCTCCGGCTTGCCAAGGAACTCGGCATCCGCTGGATCTATGTTATGGTGACTCAGACTTGGTGGTTCAGCAATCATCCGGCGACTGGGACGCCAAGGACGCAAATATGGCAAGCTACCGCTTCCTGGTTCAACAACTCAGCGGATACTTTGAAGGATGCGAGTTCCTCCACGTATCACGAGCCGACAACGAGCCAGCCGATGCCCTGGCTCGAATAGGCTCCACTTGGCAAGCAATACCAACCGGCGTCGCTCTACAACGCCTCCTCAAGCCGTCCATCAAGCCGTCTCCAGAGTCTGATTCCATCTTCATACCGCCTGACCCCGACGCGGCCGGGTCCGGCTCGAAGAACCAAGCAGGCGACCCCGGGACTTCAGTAGTCAGCCCGGGGACTTTGGCAACCGGCTCGGGGACTGCTACACCTAGCTCGGGGACTGCAGTAGCCGGCCCGGGGACTGCACCAACACAACAGCCGGCGGCCGACTCCAGCATTTCACCACCCAGCCCGCCCACCCTGGTGGTAGTAGCCACATTGGCAGTAGGAGAAGTCGTGGCTCCGTCATGGGCTCAGTCCATCCTCAACTTCCTAGTGAACCAAGATCTGCCGGCTGACGAAGCAGAGGCAAGAGAAGTCCAACGTTGAGCCGGAGCATACACAATCGTCAACAGAGAACTCGTCAAGCGCAGTGTCACTGGAGTCCTCCAACGGTGCGTCGAGCAAGAGAAGGGCATTGCAATCCTCAGAGACATTCACCAAGGAGAATGCGGCCACCATGCGGCTTCAAGATCACTCATCGCCAAAGCTTTCCGCCATGGTTTCTTCTGGCCGATTGCTTTGGATGACGCCAAAGAATTAGTTAAATATTGCAAAGGGTGCCAACTCTTCAGATCCAAGCAACACATGCCGGCTTCGGCACTCAAGACCATTCCCCTCACCTAGCCCTTCACCGTTTGGGGACTGGACATGGTGGGCCCATTCAAGACGGCGCGCGGCGGCATGACGCATTTGCTCGTCGCCGTGGACAAATTCACCAAGTGGATTGAGGCAAAGCCGATCAAGAAGCTGAATGGGCCGACTGCTGTGACATTCATTGCAGACATAACAACTCGGTACGGCATGCAACACAGCATCATCACCGACAATGGCACGAATTTTGCCAAAGGGGCCTTGGCACGTTTTTGCGCAGCCTTAGCGTCCGTCGCCCACCCGCAGTCAAACGGCCAGGTCGAGCGAGCCAACGGCCTCATCCTCTCCGGCATCAAGCCCCGACTGGTCGTACCACTGGAGCGTTCAGCCGGCTGTTGGCTCGATGAGCTACCGGCTATCCTCTGGAGTCTGCGCACTACCCCAAACAAGTCAACCGGCTTCACTCCTTTCTTCCTCGTGTACGGTGCCGAGGCGATCATCCCAACCGACATTGAGTTCGACTCGCCCCGGGTAACCATGTACACGGAGGCGGAGGCCAAGGAAGCACGAGAAGACGACGTCGACCTGCTGGAAGAAGGCCGGCTGTTAGCCGTCAGCCGGTCTGCCATCTACCAGCAGGGTTTGCGCCGCTACCACAGTCGGAAGGTCAGGCCAAGATCTTTCCAAGAGGGCGATCTTGTGCTCCGGCTGATCCAGCGAATAGCCGGCCAGCACAAGCTCTCGGCCCCTTGGGAGGGCCCCTTCGTCATCAGCAGAGCTCTAGGCAACGACTCCTACTACCTAATCGACGCGCAGAAGCCCAACGCACGCAAGAGAGACGACTCCGGCAAGGAGTTGGAACGACCATGGAACGCCAACCTCCTTCGAAGATTTTATAGTTGAAATGCAGTATGTATCACGCTAACTTTTGTACTAAATACGAGACAATAGGCCCCCCGAGGAGGGCTCGGGGACTGCCATCTTTTATCTATGAATGAAAAGTATCATGCTTATGACCTTGTCATTTCATTTACTTGTTCTGTCCGGCACCGGGTTCGACTAGTCGGCCCGGGGACTGGCCGACTGGAGTTATATTAGAAGTCCTACCCGCGGTCAGACAAGTAGTGTGCCGACACCCAGTCTTAGCTCTTGCCAAAGTTGCAGTTCGAAGAACCGGCTGTCCGACTGGCAAGAGTCAAAAGCAGGAAAGGATGCCCACACGAAAAATGGCCAGGGACCAACGGACTAATATAACGAAAGCCGGTTTGCCGCCTACCACCGACCGACTACCAGAGTAGCCGGCCGGCCGGTTTCCATTCACTTCACTTCAATCCAAGAAAGCTAGAGTACTTGCCTCCCCAAAGAGGGAAGGCGGCAAAGGAAAAAGCCTATGGATAAAAAGCATACGCGAATGGAAACCAAACATGCACATAATAATATTTACATAAAAGACCTCCAAGAGGCCAGCATTCAACATAGTTTGGATACACCCCACAGTGGGTGGAACTGCGAAAGCTTAATTAAGATTGTTCAAAAGGCAACAAGCAGGAAAAATAAGGACGGCAGCTCAAGCTGGCGGAGCGACCGACGAGCCGGGCTGGTCGGTGGAGACGGTTGTGCCGGCTGAAGGAGCGGCCGGCTGGCGAACCTCGGCTTGACCACCGCCTCCCGCAGAGGGTGCGCTTCCACGCGCCTCGTTGCTGGAGGCACGGTCAGCCTGAGGCCGGCCGGTTGTTCCACTAGCCGGATCGACGTCTTCACCGTCCTCGTCTTCGTCATCCTCGCCCTCGTCACTGGAGGCGATCTCCTCTGCCGAGTCCTCGCCCACCGCCGGGTTCAGCCCGAACCACTCCTCCGGCTGGGCAACGCCATCATCATTGATTTCAGGTGCAAAAACGCTGATGTCAGTGCACTCGGCGATCGTCGAAGCACGCTGGGCGATAGCCAGCCGCACCTCCTCCAGCTCCGCGTCGGCCTCCAGTCGCCAAGTGCGTAGCTGGTCCAGGTTCAGCACTGGGTACCAAGCTCGAACGAACTCCAACGCCCGCCCGGCTCCAAGACGGGCCGCCGACGCCTTCCAAGCTTCAAAGCGACCGACTGCGACCTCCAGCCAGTCGGCAGTCCGTCTTGGGGTGCGGGGGATCGTCTCGCCGGGCCAGAGGGCGGCCAACACCTGCGCCCCGGCACGTTGGAGCCGGCGAAGCATCCGGTGAGCCGGCTGCAGCCGCGCTTGGACAGCCAAGAGCTGCTCCTCAAGCGTCTGATTCGCGTCCGGCGCGATGTTAACCCCCACCTGACGGCGCGCCTTGCGATGGGCCTCGATGGTTTGGGCGGTGAAGGCGGAGTAGCCAGGAAAGTAGTCTGCACAAGAAAATAGGCAGCAGCACAAGTCAGGCCAGAAACCAGGCGGCAAGGGGCAGGAGAGGAGCGAGGAAGGCGGCTTACCGTCAATCAAGTCCTCGATGTGGCCGAAGCCTTCATCCAGCACTCGCCGGGTCTTAGCCCAGCTGGCCGCCTCGGTCTCAAACTCTGCCTTCAGGGCGGCCTCGCTATCCTGCGCTTTCTGCAGGGCCGCCTTGTGGCTCTCCTCTTGGTCAGCCAGCTTCTTGGCCAGGCGGTCACGCTCCTAGACCAAGGCAGCGTACTCAGCATCCTTGGTACAAAGGCCGGCCTGCGCTTCGCCGAGCTCCCTCCTCAAGTCGGCGTTGGCCCCTGAAAGCACAAAAAAAACCAATAAGGAAAAAGTCGTCAACGAAGATCCGACCCGACTGCTCAGCAGTCGGCCCGAATCTCGGGGACTACACCCAGTGGGTGCGCTGACGCGCCCCCACAGGAGACAGACAAGATCAAGCACTTACTTCGGCTATTGACCAGGTCGTCGGTCTTCCGACCCAACTCCTGAGCCTGGGAGTTGAAGGCGGCGGCACGGGAGTTATGATATTCCTGGAAATTCAGACAGGAAGCAAAAATAAGGTAGTCGTCAAGAAAGATCTGACCCGACTGCTCAGCAGTCGTCCCGAATCTCGGGGACTACACCTAGTGGGTGCGCTGACGCGCCCCCACGGAAGAAATCAAGAGACCAAAGTGGCCAAGAATGAAAGACTCACCCGGATGGCGGCCCGCGTCGACAGGAACTCCTGGGTGTACTGCTGCAGCAGGGCGGCCTGAGCTTGAAGCCGGCTCCGGACCTCTTGAGCCGCCACATTCAGCTCGCCAGTCCCCCCGCTGGGAGTCCACTCGGACGTGGCGGTGCTGGCCGCCTCCAGAGCCTCCGCCGACTGGCCGGCGCCCGCAACTCGGCGCGACTCCGGCGAAGCGGCGCCTCCCCTGCGCGGCGACACATCACCGGCTGCACCTCGAAGCCGGCTCCGTCCTCCGGCTCACCCCCGGCCGGCTCCTTGTCACATCCCTGGTCCTGTTATGCACTAGGCTAGGCCTCATGTGAGCATCATGTTTTAATTCAAATGAAATTTGAATTGAGGAATTTTCAAAGCCTCAGAAACCTTCTAAAAATGATCAACATTAAAATCTCCTCAAAGAAGTCCAAGAAAATGTTCCTCTTAGTCTCTGAAAATATTGCAAAGAGGTAAAACTCAAAACAATATTTTTGGTATCTCAGAGTTAATTATTTTGGGCCTTTGAATTAAATAAATAGCTATTTGCATTGGATATATATTTCTTAATTAATTAATATATGTCCAATAATTCTGATCTTTGATGAGGGGCTTTGGAATAATCCTACTAGTCCCTACCATAATTATCAGAAGCAATAAAAATGATTTAGTGTCTAAAACTAAATCAAAACAAACTACAGAAAATAGAAAACAGAATTAAATAGAAATAAAAGAGAGAGAGAGAAGGAACTTACCTGACGCTTACCTGAGGCCCACTCACCTGTGCAGCCTACTGCAGAAGCCGGCCCAGCCCATCTCCACTCCTCTCTGTCGTCTTCCTCCCCCTCGCCCCGAAGCTGCTCGGTGGCGAGCGCCGACGCCGCCCCGGCCACCTCCTGCTTGCCGCTTCGCCCTGGCCTCTTCCGGAGATGCCACGCAGCCCCCTCGCTCCTCTCTCTCACTCTCTTCCGATCCCCTTCTCCCTTCTCTGCTCTCCCCCTCTCGCGCCCGAGCGCGCTCATCGCCGCCGATCGCTGCTGCCGTGACCACAGCCACTGCCTCGCCATGCCGTTGCGCCCAGAGGCTCCGCCTCGACCCCCTCGTCCTCTCCACCAAGCCACGAGGTCCCGGACGCGCTGCAACGCCGCCACCGTCGCCTTCTCCAGCACCGGCCACCGAGGATCTTCACCGTCGATTCGCCCCCGACAAGACATCCTCGAGCCCACTAACCCTCCCAACGGACTCGCGGTGAGCCTCGTCGTGTTTCCCCTCTCTCCATTCGCTCGCCCCCATGTTGTACCCGCCGTCTCACCGCAACCGGAGCTCGCTGCCGCCGGCCATGTTGCCGTCGCGGCCATGGCTTGTTTCGGTCGCGTCCGAGCACGGCTTTGAGCTCGTGGGGCTCACAGGAAGCCCATGCGCAGCTCAGCTTGTCCAAAACCCCACCAGGGCCTCACGCCCGTTACCACCCGAACTCCGGTGCCGCCGCGAGCTCCGTTCTGGCGATCCCCGGCGTTCCCGCAGCCTCCCACCTAGCCCATCAGATGCGGGAGAGCCCGGGCTACGCCCCGGTGCCCTCATCCGCCGCCTCCGTCGCCTTTAGCGCAAGTCCGGCGTGCCCCCGCCGTGCTCTGTGGTCGTTGCCGGCTAATCTCCGGCCAGCTGACGTGGTTGGCTTAATTAGCCACTAACCACCGTATCGTGTCACAGACAGCCGGGCCCCACCGCCTAACTAACCGGCTAACTAAAATAGATTAGGTTTAATCTAATTGCAGTGGCCCCACGCGTCAGCTTTGACCGCGCTGACGTGGCCTTTGACCCGGCCCCACCTGTCATTGACACTAACCAGCCCTGTGTCACTGACGTGTGGCCCCCACACGTCAGGTTTGACTCTGGGCGACCCAGTTGACCTGCTGACCTCAGCCTTACGCCATGCTGACGTAATATTCCTTTTCTGGAATTTAGTTTATTTTATAAATAATCAGGAAATTCCAGAAAATTGTATAAACTTCTAAAATTCATAGAAATTCAACCGTAACTCCAAATTAAATAATTTATATATGAAAAATTATCAGAAAAATTCAAGGAATCCATCTGTACCATTTTCATGCATGTTAGAACAACTTATAGTTGCTGTTTAGCACAAATCATATTAATGGCATTTGAATAATCACATATGGAGTTTGAATTTGAATCTTGTATTCAACCCAACTTCATTTAATTTGTTGCTAGTTGCATTAGCTCAAACACATTCATATTGCCATGTCATGAGCATGCATCATCTTGTGCATTGCATTGATTGTAAATTCTTCTTTGTTGCCGGTATCTGTTCCCTCCCGGTAGACGATGTTCCGACGTTGTGATCGTTGACACTGATGAAGACTCAATGTTATCTTCAGAAGTGCCAGGCAAGCAAAACCCCCTTGTTCATTCCGATAAAATCCCACTCTCTCACTCCTGCTCTCTTTTACTGCATTAGGACAACAACGATTCTTCTGTTACTTGCTGCGGTAGTTGAACCCCTTTATCCTCTGCATGACCTGTCATTGCCACAGTAAATAGATGAAACCCACTAGCATGAGTAGGAGTTGTTTGAGCCCTGTTGTGCCTACTCATTCTTGCTTGTTTGTCATGCCTGCTACTGCTTAGAGTTGAGTCAGGTCTGATTCATCAGGGATGAATCAGAGGTGTGTGAACATGTCCTACTGTGTGTGAGCTAAGTGGTGAACACGATTTGGTAAAGGTAGCGGTGAGAGGCCATGTAGGAGTACATGGTGGGTTGTCTCATTGAAGCCATCCGTAGGAACTGAGTTCTGTGTTTGTGATCCATGATTCAGCTACTACCATACATTGGGCCCTGAAATATGACCCCGCTCGACTTCTTATCCACCCTTGTCCTCTGTCCAGGAGTTGCAAGTAGTTTCTGGTGTTTGTAGTATGCTGGAGGCCGTGGGCAGCGCTGACCGGAGGGGTGGGCTGTGATGCGGTAGGCACGTGGCACAGTGTACCGGGCGCCCGTTGGGTGTCTCGGGAACCCTGTTCACATCGTTTGGGGCTGTGAGCAAAACTCCGGCCGGATCTCCTCATGGATGGAACCCGAATAGGCGATAAACCTGGACTAGAGACTTGAGTGTTTAGGTAGGTCGTGGTCTACACCCACGTCGGCTTTCGCTTGAAGTCTGCCGAGCACATGTCGTGTGCAGACGCTAAGTGGTGGAAACATGTATGAAGAAGTACACCCCTGCAGGGTTAACATCATCTATTAGAATAGCCGTGTCCGCAGTAAAGGACTTCTGGGTTGCTTATATCAGTTCATAGACAAGTGAAAGTGGATACTCTAAAATACGCAAGATAAGCGTGAGTGCTATGGATGGCGTTCTCGTAGGGAGACGGGAGCGGTTCCATAGTGGTGTATTGGTTGGTGAATATGTGGACTCGTGTGCGCCACCTCAAAAGAGTCGCTTGCAGTCGTAGTTTAGGATAGCCACCGAGTCAAAGCTAGCTTGCTGCAGTTAAACCCCACCATCCCCTTGTTGAAAATGATGCATATGTAGTTAGTTCTGATGTAAGTCTTGCTGGGTACATTTGTACTCACGTTTGCCTATTTTATGTTTTTGCAGAGAGACTTCAGTCTCACTAGTAGTTCCACGTGGACTTCGACGTTTAGCTTGTTACCTCAGCTACGATCTTGTGCCCTCGGCAGGATCTGGTAGATAGTCAGGCTTCTTAGCCTTTTCCATTTCTAGATGTCTGTACTCAGACATGTTAAGCTTCCGCATGTGCTTTGACTTGTATGCTCTGATTGTTGGGTCATGAGACCCATGTTTGTAATATCTCGCTCCTCAGAGCCTATTGAATAAATACCTGTGTCGTAGAGTCATGTTGTGATGCCTTGTTGTATTTGCACATATCGATCATATTGTGTGTATGATTGAAATGCTTGGTATGTGTGGGATCTGACTATCTAGTTGTTTATCCTTAGTAGCCTCTCTTACCGGGAAATGTCTCCTAGTGTTTCCACTGAGCCATGGTAGCTTGCTACTGCTCCGGAACACTTAGGCTGGCCGGCATGTGTCCTTCTTCGTTCCTGTGTCTGTCCCTTCGGGGAAATGTCATGCGATGAATACCGGAGTCCTGTTAGCCCGCTACAGCCCGGTTCATCGGAGTCCTGCTAGCCCAGTGCTACAGCCTGGATTCACTCGCTGATGACCGACACGTTCGATGCTGGGTCATGGATGCCTGTCCCTGTAGGTTTGTGCCACTTCGGGTTTACGACTAGCCATGTCAGCCCGGGCTCCTTATCATATGGATGCTAGCGGCACTATCATATACGTGTGCCAAAAGACGCAAACGGTCCCGGGCAAAGGTAAGGTGACACCCGTGGGAATACCGTGTGTGAGGCCGCAAAGTGATATGAGGTGTTACATGCTAGATCGATGTGGCATTGAGTCGGGGTCCTGACAGCGTTGGTATCAGAGCTTGACTGCCTGTAGGTTCTCCAAGCCAAACTAGTCGAAGTTGAGTCTAGAAATTCTTTAGTTATATAAGGGAATTGATTGTGGGATGGAACGTAAGGCTCTTTTTACTCCTTATACCTCATGGCCTTCTGATCTGAGTCATCATCTTCTCTTCTACGGGGTTAAAGAACTAGGCTTTCTCTTCTTTCTATCAGGATCACGTGTTACTAGTCCGTAGACTATAAGATTGTTCGATTTAAGCTTGAGTCCAGTTCCTACTACTTCTGTATGTTAATTGTTGATCTCGAAACCTTGATATTGTGCTTCCGAGTGGTTATGCCACCATTTTTGTGAATGTCTCAAATCTTTTCTGAGCATTTACAGCCGTTATGCTGTCCGAGTCATCCCAGGTTTCCAAATAGTCTGAAGCAATTTGCAAATTCCTTCCTCCCATTTCGATGTTCCTTTGGGCCAGATTAACCACACTAATCGGTGAGTTGAGGTACTTTATTGCCTTGACATATATGTTGGAGCTGGTATTATGACCCTAGGTGTCTTAGGGGATCATCTAGTAACTTAGCCATGATTTGTGTCCCAGTGTGATGATTCTGGCCATCATTCTCGTAAGCATCCCGTGATGCCACTAGTAGTAGGTATTCTACTCCTTGGGTTTTCGAACCAAGATTCACCCTACTTGCTTCATGTTGATAGTTTGTGCTCATTCCTTTAGGTTATTAGCAACCTTTGCGATAGTCCTTGAAGTCCGTGGTATCTTCTTCTTCCAAATACCATGAACTACTTATGGCAGAAGTTCCTCGTTGAACTGAACGATCACAACCAGAGTGCTCTTGATGAGTTCTCCATTATATATTGTGGCTCTGCCAGTTCTACTTTTCTACATGGGTTATCTGGAAGAAATATGTTGAACTTCGTTTGACATGCTAAACCATGCGTCCACAACTCAGAAAATCGTATGTTCCTTTGAGTTGTCCCTCTTTAGTTGTCTTCTGACCCTCGTCTATCAATTGATAGTCAAGATTATGTGTGCATTCGTTCATCGATGCCTATTACTCTCGTGGTCCGTCAAGCCATTCTATCGCGGAATGACTAGGAGAAACAAACTCCAGTACCTCTTCCATATCCAGGATTGGGTCAAAGAAGTTGTGCTCCACAGAACAAATTGCTAATCCAGCTTTTGTTCTACTCTACCTTGGAATATTACCATCTTTATATCGGGATTGTTATACGAATTGCACACCATCCTATGAACTCCTGGTACAGTGATACTTCTTGCCATCATTGTCCATTCCTCGGTTCCTGTGTTATTGTATCCGGAATGCCGACAAATGAATCATGGCGTGTGAAATCAATACTCCTAGCAACCTTGTTGCTTGGTAGTTAAATGGACAATAACCTCATTTTTAACGTGTTGGTTCTTGAATCATCATTCTAAGATTGATCGTGCTACCTTGTCCATCTTCTTGGTGCACATTTCGATTGATGAGTTAGGATTTTGTCAAGTCCTCGCTCATTTGATCATATCGTCTTGCCCTGAAAAGCAAGATTGTTCTCGATCTTAGTAACATATCGGTGATTCGTGATTTTCCGGATATCTTCTCGAAAGTATCACCAGGTTGTCACCTGACTATTATGTTGAGCTCGTGATCAAGTTGGTTTATCCTGTAAACCACCCTTTCTTCAAGAATCCATGTTGGATACCCCTGAGCTAGTTGGTCAAGCTAAACAGCAACTTGGAGAGTTGGAAGATAAAAGCTTGCCTAACTTAGTTCATTTCCCAAAAGGGATATCTTGTGGTTGTGTGTGTTGAATAAAGATGATATCTTTATTGGTTGATCCTCGCGATCAATTGTTGGATCTATTATCTTACCCAAACCTTTGATTTGAGTATGGGCTATCGTCAAATAAAGTCAGAACCAACGATATTCGTAATGTTGTCTTACTCGTGGTTGTTCCTCGAGCATACACCATTATATCTTTCGGGTCTGACCAATACTACCGCCGTGTTCACATGATGGCGGAAGTCCAGTGATATGGAAATTCAGATGAGTTACTGTTGAGCCCATCAGCAGCATTTTGTCTCCCCCATGATTCATGTTGAACATCAACCTAGTATTGGAAACTTTTGAAAGCATTTCTTCATGTTAGTTCATGAAGCATATGTTCGGATGTAAGAAGTGACTTCCTCCAGTTCATGTGCATTTGATGCAAGTTGCCGCCGTGGATTCGAGAAAGTCAATGTTGTTTCCTTTGGAATCATCGCAAGTCAGTCATGCACACGTGCGAAGTATTCTATGGTCTGGAGACTTGCAACCTTCATTCCATATGTGTCCCGAGCACACCAAGCCACTGATTGATTTGTTCAAGGAGAAGAAGTTCCCTCATAAGAGCTAATCCATGGACTTGCGTAAAGACTTCGATATCCTCGGTGATGGTTTCCCAACCTGAACTCGGTAGTGTTTTATTATAAGACTACTATGTGGTCATGCTTGTCTGGGACAGCGTGTTCACATGTGTGTAGCAGAACCAGCTCATGTTTTAGAGCTTGCTATCGTAGTTCATTTCCCGAGAATCTCGCAACGTCATCTCGTCGAATTGTGTTGTAAACTTTCATTTTTTCTTCCTAGACTCGATGAGTCCGGAATATCCTGACACCAACCAGATCTGAATCTCAGGCAGATATGATGGTTTGGAACATTTCCCAAGAACTATAATATCGGTCTCCCGCGATAACCGGTAAAGTGGATGTCGTGGCCAACACACCCAGCCGGAAGACCTGTTATTATAATATCTTGATTGAGGAAGTTGGCCACCTCCCCATAGGGATTTCGTAGGATTTACTCCCTAGTTGCCCCTATGGATTTTGAGATCCCGAAGTCCGACCTTTTTACTTGATGTTCTAGATATCAAACCATATCTATGAATGGGTTACGCTAGCACATCAAGGAGAACATTAGAAGCGGAGTGCTAAATGTCTCTCGGTCGATCGTCCAGATTTTGTTCCTTGGCTCGCTAAGGTGAAATCCGAGAAAGTGTTATCCTCCTTTGCATCTGCATCGTCCATCGCTATTCATCATGGTAGTATGTTGTGTTGTCAGCATCCTTGACACGGATGTTGATAAAACCTTGATGATTATGGAAATGCTCAAGTTCTTGAGAGCACGCACAAGCGCTACATGTTATCATCGGCATTAACTGGGATGTTCTCAGTTTCCTCGGCAATGCTATGACCTTTTCAAACAGTGAATTCACTCTCTATTGTTGGGTTCTTCCCAGTTACCAGAATCATTCCCAGCATTTGCATTTTGTTCCCAGCTTGCACCGCTAATGTGCCATTCTACCATGGGTCTCATCCATTTCCAATGATAAACAAAATCATCTATGACGTTGTCTTCAACAAGGTAATCCACATCATCCAAGTCCGAGTATGCCATTCTACCGACCCCCTCCAAACGATCGCTCGAGAATTGCCTTAGGCTGGTTTAAAGAGTATCAATGATCTCTCAATCAAAGGTAATTCTTTTTGCCACTTAAGGGGATATATCTACGAGTCACGGTTCCTAAGGTGTCTCGTTATGGTATCATGGCAACTCAACTCCTCGCTATTTGACAACCGTTCACCACCCTCTTAGGTGTGGAATTGTTGTCTACCTAGTGAACCTTCATCATCTGTTCCACCCCATCCCTCTAGATGTGTGTTTTGTGTCTCAGCTCGAGTGATGTTGCTATGTCTCATTCCTTGCATTGATCCTAAGTTGATTGATCTTCGAGAAGGCTGATCCTTCTAGAGTCTCCTTCTCCTCTCGTTGTCATGTCGGCTGGAGTTCTCAGAGCAAGACGACAAGACAAAGATGGTGATCGATTCAACATGCTGCTGAAGTGCACCCTGGATCGTGAAGATTATACTAGTTGCGTTCCACCCTCATCTTACCCTATGCTTGAATCTCGGGACGAGATTTTTGTTTAGTGGGGGTGAGTTGTCACATCCCTGGTCCTGTTATGCACTAGGCTAGGCCTCATGTGAGCATCATGTTTTAATTCAAATGAAATTTGAATTGAGGAATTTTCAAAGCCTCAGAAACCTTCTAAAAATGATCAACATTAAAATCTCCTCAAAGAAGTCCAAGAAAATGTTCCTCTTAGTCTCTGAGAATATTGCAAAGAGGTAAAACTCAAAACAATATTTTTGGTATCTCAGAGTTAATTATTTTGGGCCTTTGAATTAAATAAATAGCTATTTGCATTGGATATATATTTCTTAATTAATTAATATATGTCCAATAATTCTGATCTTTGATGAGGGGCTTTGGAATAATCCTACTAGTCCCTACCATAATTATCAGAAGCAATAAAAATGATTTAGTGTCTAAAACTAAATCAAAACAAACTACAGAAAATAGAAAACAGAATTAAATAGAAATAAAAGAGAGAGAGAGAAGGAACTTACCTGACGCTTACCTGAGGCCCACTCACCTGTGCGGCCTGCTGCAGAAGCCGGCCCAGCCCATCTCCACTCCTCTCTGTCGTCTTCCTCCCCCTCGCCCTGAAGCTGCTCGGTGGCGAGCGCCGACGCCGCCCCGGCCACCTCCTGCTTGCCGCTTCGCCCTGGCCTCTTCGGGAGACGCCACGCAGCCCCCTCGCTCCTCTCTCTCACTCTCTTCCGACCCCCTTCTCCCTTCTCTGCTCTACCCCTCTCGCGCCCGAGCGCGCTCATCGCCGCCGCTCGCTGCTGCCGTGACCACAGCCACTGCCTCGCCATGACGTTGCACCCAGAGGCTCCGCGTCGACCCCCTCTACCTCTCCACCAAGCCACGAGGTCCCGGACGCGCTGCAACGCCGCCACCGTCGCCTTCTCCACCACCGGCCGCCGAGGATCTTCACCGTCGATTCGCCCCCGACAAGACATCCTCGAGCCCACTAACCCTCCCAACGGACTCGCGGTGAGCCTCATCGTGTTTCCCCTCTCTCCATTCGCTCGCCCCCATGCTGTACCCGCCGTCTCACCGCAACCGGAGCTCGCTGCCGCCGGCCATGTTGCCGTCGCGGCCATGGCTTGTTTCGGTCGCGTCCGAGCACGGCTTTGAGCTCGTGGGGCTCACAGGAAGCCCATGCGCAGCTCAGCTTGTCCAAAACCCCACCAGGGCCTCGCGCCCGTTACCACCCGAACTCCGGCGCCGCCGCGAGCTCCATTCCGGCGAGCCCCGGCGTTCCCGCAGCCTCCCACCTACCCCATCAGATGCGGGAGAGCCCGGGCTACGCCCCGGTGCCCTCATCCGCCGCCTCCGTCGCCTTTAGCGCAAGTCCGGCGTGCCCCCGCCGTGCTCTGTGGTCGTCGCTGGCTAATCTCCGGCCAGCTGACGTGGCTGGCTTAATTAGCCACTAACCACCGCATCGTGTCACAGACAGCCGGGCCCCACCGCCTAACTAACCGGCTAACTAAAATAGATTAGGTTTAATCTAATTGCAGTGGCCCCACGCGTCAGCTTTGACCGCGCTGACGTGGCCTTTGACCCGGCCCCACCTGTCATTGACACTAACCAGCCCTGTGTCACTGACGTGTGGCCCCCACACGTCAGGTTTGACTCTGGGCGACCCAGTTGACCTGCTGACCTCAGCCTTACGCCATGCTGATGCAATATTCCTTTTCTGGAATTTAGTTTATTTTATAAATAATCAGGAAATTCCAGAAAATTGTATAAACTTCTAAAATTCATAGAAATTCAACCGTAACTCCAAATTAAATAATTTATATATGAAAAATTATCAGAAAAATTCAAGGAATCCATCTGTACCATTTTCATGCATGTTAGAACAACTTATAGTTGCTGTTTAGCACAAATCATATTAATGGCATTTGAATAATCACATATGGAGTTTGAATTTGAATCTTGTATTCAACCCAACTTCATTTAATTTGTTGCTAGTTGCATTAGCTCAAACACATTCATATTGCCATGTCATGAGCATGCATCATATTGTGCATTGCATTGATTGTAAATTCTTCTTTGTTGCTGGTATCTGTTCCCTCCCGGTAGACGATGTTCCGACGTTGTGATCGTTGACACTGATGAAGACTCAATGTTATCTTCAGAAGTGCCAGGCAAGCAGAACCCCCTTGTTCATTCCGATAAAATCCCACTCTCTCACTCCTGCTCTCTTTTACTGCATTAGGACAACAACGATTCTTCTGTTACTTGCTGCGGTAGTTGAACCCCTTTATCCTCTGCATGACCTGTCATTGCCACAGTAAATAGATGAAACCCACTAGCATGAGTAGGAGTTGTTTGAGCCCTATTGTGCCTACTCATTCTTGCTTGTTTGTCATGCCTGCTACTGCTTAGAGTTGAGTCAGGTCTGATTCATCAGGGATGAATCAGAGGTGTGTGAACATGTCCTACTGTGTGTGAGCTAAGTGGTGAACACGATTTGGTAAAGGTAGCGGTGAGAGGCCATGTAGGAGTACATGGTGGGTTGTCTCATTGAAGCCGTCCGTAGGAACTAAGTTCTGTGTTTGTGATCCATGATTCAGCTACTACCATACATTAGGCCCTGAAATATGACCCCGCTCGACTTCTTATCCACCCTTGTCCTCTGTCCAGGAGTTGCAAGTAGTTTCTGGTGTTTGTAGTATGCTGGAGGCCGTGGGCAGCGCTGACCGGAGGGGTGGGCTGTGATGCGGTAGGCACGTGGCACGGTGTATCGGGCGCCCGTTTGGTGTCTCGGGAACCCTGTTCACATCGTTTGGGGCTGTGAGCGAAACTCCGGCCGGATCTCCTCATGGATGGAACCCGAATAGGCGATAAACCTGGACTAGAGACTTGAGTGTTTAGGTAGGTCGTGGTCTACACCCACGTCGGCTTTCACTTGAAGTCTGCCGAGCACATGTCGTGTGCAGACGCTAAGTGGTGGAAACATGTATGAAGAAGTACACCCCTGCAGGGTTAACATCATCTATTCGAATAGCCGTGTCCGCGGTAAAGGACTTCTGGGTTGCTTATATCAGTTCATAGACAAGTGAAAGTGGATACTCTAAAATACGCAAGATAAGCGTGAGTGCTATGGATGGCGTTCTCGTAGGGAGACGGGAGCGGTTCCATAGTGGTGTATTGGTTGGTGATTATGTGGACTCGTGTGCGCCACCTCAAAAGAGTCGCTTGCAGTCGTAGTTTAGGATAGCCACCGAGTCAAAGCTGGCTTGCTGCAGTTAAACCCCACCATCCCCTTGTTGAAAATGATGCATATGTAGTTAGTTCTGATGTAAGTCTTGTTGGGTACATTTGTACTCACGTTTGCCTATTTTATGTTTTTGCAGAGAGACCTCAGTCTCACTAGTAGTTCCATGTGGACTTCGACGTTTAGCTTGTTACCTCAGCTACGATCTTGTGCCCTCGGCAGGATCTGGTAGATAGTCAGGCTTCTCAGCCTTTTCCATTTCTAGATGTCTGTACTCAGACATGTTAAGCTTCCGCATGTGCTTTGACTTGTATGCTCTGATTGTTGGGTCATGAGACCCATGTTTGTAATATCTCGCTCCTCAGAGCCTATTGAATAAATACCTGTGTCGTAGAGTCATGTTGTGATGCCTTGTTGTATTTGCACATATCGATCATATTGTGTGTATGATTGAAATGCTTGGTATGTGTGGGATCTGACTATCTAGTTGTTTATCCTTAGTAGCCTCTCTTACCGGGAAATGTCTCCTAGTGTTTCCACTGAGCCATGGTAGCTTGCTACTGCTCCGGAACACTTAGGCTGGCCGGCATGTGTCCTTCTTCGTTCCTGTGTCTGTCCCTTCGGGGAAATGTCACGCGATGAATACCGGAGTCCTGTTAGCCCGCTACAGCCCGGTTCACCGGAGTCCTGCTAGCCCAGTGCTACAGCCTGGATTCACTCGCTGATGACCGACACGTTCGATGCTGGGTCATGGATGCCTGTCCCTGTAGGTTTGTGCCACTTCGGGTTTACGACTAGCCATGTCAGCCCGGGCTCCTTATCATATGGATGCTAGCGGCACTATCATATACGTGTGCCAAAAGACGCAAACGGTCCCGGGAAAAGGTAAGGCGACACCCGTGGGAATACCGTGCGTGAGGCCGCAAAGTGATATGAGGTGTTACATGCTAGATCGATGTGGCATTGAGTCGGGGTCCTGACACTCCTCTGGCGCCCTGACGATTGGCCGCCTTGGCCCGCTCCGGTTGGCGCTGTCGGCGGCGCTCTCCCCGCGAAGACCACGACGTCCTCCCTCCTCTCCATCAGCGGCGGGTCTTGGATGATTTCCTCTGCCAAGGGCAATGGGGTGTCAGGGGCCACGGCTCGGAGGGGAATGGCGAGCAGCGGAGGCTGGTGGCGCGAACCCTCCGCCTCCGTTTCCGTGGTTGCCGCCTCCGCCTGGGCCTTGGCTGCTGTGTCGGCCTGCTCCCTCGCCGCCTGGGCGGCCGCTTTTTCTGCCGCCTCACGCTCCTCCCGCGCCTCATGGGCGTTCTGCTCCGTGGCCTCCCTGAGCTCGGCACGGGGGTCCACACGGCGGGAGCCCGAAGACCCTCCAGTCGGCCCAACTACGGAGCCGCCCGGACCCCGCTCAAGGGAAAGCGGCGCCCTGTCCAGCGAGCGGGAAAAGGTTAGGAAGAATGTTCGAACAAGAGAGAACGATGAAAAGCATGCGACCAGGCAATCGGCGACTTACGCTGAGACCGCCTGAGGCTGCTTCACCGCCTTGCGGAAGCAGGCCGCTTTCGCGGCCGCCTCATCTCGTTTGGTTGCCGCGGTGGAGGCTTTGGACTTCTTTGGCCGACTGCCAAAGAGGGTTGATGCGGCTCGGCGCTTCTGTGCGCCGCCGCTAGCAGCCGGCGTGGTGGACGAGCCCGCGCCCTGATGGTCGGCCGCCGGCTGGTGACGCGGGGCGACTTCGGCTTCGACATCATCCGGCCAGTCCTCGAAGCTGGCGGTAAGCCCTGTGCCTCCGGGCTCGGCGTCGTCCCCCACGACGACGTTTTCCATGGCAGCCGCCCCCAAATCCGGGTCGTCGACATCGTCCACCGTGCGGTCGGGGACGTACAGGCGTTCTATCCCTGTTGCCCCGGTCGTCGGCGGAAGAAGGGGGTTCTGCTAAGAAGAACCGACCAATGTGAAGCCGGCCATCATAAAGCCGGCTACCAACAAAAAGAAGAAAGAGAGGAAAGCTTACCACGGGTGGAGGGTTGGCGCGAGAATACGGCACCTTGCCGTATCGCTAGTCCTCGGCGAGCTTGCAATTGGAGATATGATTTACCATGTACGACACCTCCGCATGAGGCATCTCCCTGGTGCTCAGCCGGCTTGGGTCGAAGCGGCCGCTCATCTGACACATCATGTGGGGCCGGCTTTGGAGAGGAAGTATCCGGTGCTCCACGAAGGCGGCCACCAAGTCGGCCCCGCTCAGGCCTTCCGACTGGATCATCACCCGAAGCCGGGAGACGGCAGCGTTCCCGGCCTGAGACAGTGACCTGGATCGGAAACTCCATGAGGGATGCCTCCCAGCTGGCGGGCTGGCTACGTAAGCCGGCAGGTTGACGTGGTCTCCTTGCTGGGCGACGTTCTTCACGTAGAAGTACGACTTCTGCCAGATCTTCACCGACTGGATTAGGGGGATGGACGGGAACGGGTTGTTCTCGCACGACCTCCTCATGGCGATGAAGGCCCCGCAGGGGGCGGGCACGCCTGCGACAACGGTGCCGAGTTTGCTCTGGAAGAATTCCCCCCAGAGCTCCAGCGTGGGGAGCAGCCCCAAGAAACCTTTGCAGAGAGAGATGAAGGCCGACAGCAGCATCACCGCGTTGGGCGTGAGGTGATGCGACTGAAGATTGTAGAACTCGAGGAAGGAGCGCAGGAATCCGCTCGCCGGAAGGCCAAAGCCGCGCAGGAAGTGCAAGCGGAAGACGACCCGCTCGCCCTCCTCCGGTGCCGGCGAGATCTCCGTCTCTGGCACCAGGCGGACCCGCACGAGGTTGGCATCGGGCAGGCGCCGAGTCTGGCGGAGGAACTCAACATGGTCCTCATGGACGTTGGAGCCATCCCACGAGCTCGACAGCGCCATGGGAGCAAGACGATGTGGCGGCGCGGCGGCGCCGAGACGGGAGGCTACGGCAGCAACGAGAGGAATAAAGGAGGACGAGAAGGGGCGGAGCGAGAGAGAGCGTGCGAACCTCTGTCTCTCCCCCTCCTCCCCCTAATTATAGGCTCGCGTGTAGGAGCCGAGGAGGCGCGGCGTGGGGAAACGTGGGGATCGATCGTGCCCACTCCCCCACGTCCCGCGTTTATTGCGCCCTAACGGCGAAACAAAATCGCCACGGGAAGGTGAGCGGTCCACCTGGGCTGCAGAAGATCAGCGTTCGGGCCGAGGCCTAGGAGTGGCGGGCCCGGGCCTGCGGCGGCGTCCCGTCGCGCGCGTGCGCTGGCAGGGTCTCGCTGCCACGTGGCCCGCGGGAGGGCCCGCGGTCAGCATGCGGGTCGACCACTTTCCCGCCTGCAAGACACAGGGCTCTCCGAAATCGGCATACACCAGCAAATCCGGCTCTTCAGGGTAGGAAGCTGACCAAGCTTCTCGTCCCTTTGTCCGCCTCGAAGCTCGGTCAGCTTCGAGGACTACTGTCGGAGTAAATAGCCATGGGTAGCCTAGCCGGCTTCCCCTGGCCCTTCTGAAAAAATTACGAGCCCGTACGGCTCTCAAGAATCCAAGACATGAGGCCGCCTTCCCCTTGCTGGCTGTCACCCAGGCCGGCTTTCGGAAGGCGGCCCGACTTTAGCCCTCATGAAGAAAGCCATGGGAGGGCCGACTTCGAGAAGCCGGCCGCGAGGAGGCCGACTCCAAGAAGCCGGCTCCCATAAAGCGGTCGAGATCGTACCCTCAAAGTTTGCATCCACCTAGCGGCGATGAGACGGGGCGTGGCTACAGTAAAGCCTGCCACCCCCGAATCCCGGAGCACGATCGGCACAGTGCGCCGTACGGGTGACCATGACCCGCCCGGCGCAACACTGTTGCCATGCCGACCCTGACGCCGTCCATGATGGACTACCAGCGCGGCCCACGGGCGGTGGGCCCCTTCGGGCAGAGAGACACCCGAGGGCGGCCACGCCTCCCCCAGTCGGCCCAAGACAGAGCCGGCTCCCTGCAGCCGGCTTGCCATCTTCCTCGAAGGAGACGCCCCATTAAGGAGACAAGACGCGGTGAGGCTACAACGATCGCCCGCCGGGCGGCAGCACTGTAGCCACGCCTACCATGATGGAGCCCATATCACCAAGATAGGGCAACAGTGACCAGCCGCCGACCAGGCCCTGGACAGTGGGGCCTGCCTGTCGACCAAGGGGCCGACAGCCGGCGGGACCCACCAGTCGGCGGCCCCCAGCGGCCGGCACAGAAGCCGGCGAGCACAGTCACAGACGACTGGGCCCCACGCCCAGTCGGATTACCATTGTACCCCCGGGGGGTAGGCCTATATAAACCCCCCGGGGCACCCATGCAAAGGGTTGGACCCCCAGCTAGGGTTGGACCCCCAGCTAGTTTTAGACACCACACAAGGAGAAGAAGCAAGCTAGCCGTGCCCTTCTTCCTCCTCCCACCGAACAGCTCAAGGAGCATTGTGTAGCTACTTGTCCATCTAGTGATCATGCGGAGACCCCGCAGAGCAGCAGTAGGGGTGTTATCTCCACGGAGAGCCCCGAAGCTGGGTAAGATTCGCCGGCATGCATGTCTTTGCCTCATCCCGTTTCCAGGCAACGGCGACGTCTTACTGGCTCCCACAATGATAAGCCACCCATTGGCATATGTCGCACCTACCATCCGACAAGTTCTGCTGCTGATGAAGCGTTTGAGGGCTTAAAGCGGCAATTGGCCAATTCACCTGTGCTCGCCGCTCCCAGTGACAAGGAGCCGTTACTGCTATATGTTGCTGCTAATGCTCGGGCAGTCAGCGTGGCTATTGTGGTGGAGCGAAAGGAGGCAGGTAAGGAGCATCCGGTTCAACGTCCGGTCTATTATATCAGCGAGGTACTCATTGAGTCCAAGCAAAGGTATCCGCATTGGCATAATCTGGTGTATGGAGTTTTTATTGCAAGCTGGAAGCTTAAACAATACTTCCAAGGGCATCCAATCACGGTGGTCAGTTCTGCTCCTTTGGGGGATATCATCCAGAACCGGGAAGCAACTGGCCGGATTGCCAAGTGGGCTATAGAGCTTGGGCCGCACGATTTGAAGTATGTGCCTTGGACGGCGGTTAAGTCTCAAGCACTTGTTGATTTTATCAATGATTGGACGGAAATGCAAGCACCTGAAGAAAAGCCAGATCGCACATATTGGACCATCCATTTTGACAGATCCAGGCAATTGGAAGGCTCAGGGGCTGGAGTCCTATTAGCTTCCCCACAAGGTGATAAGTTTTGTTACGTTCTCCGTTTAATGTTCCCTTGTACTAACAATGCAGCTGAGTATGAAGCCTTGCTCCATGGTCTCCGGATGTCTAAGGAGATGAATCTAAGTCGAGTTAAGTGTTTCGGCGACTCAGACCTCGTGGCTCAGCAAGTGTCCGGCACGTGGGACTCCAAGGACCCACTTATGCCAGCATATCGTCGTGAGGTGGATATTGTTGCAGGTCATTTTAAAGACTATCAGGTGGACCATGTGGACCGACGGAAAAATGAAGCGGCGGACACCTTAAGCCGGCTGGGCTCTCAGCGCAAACCGGTCCCGCCCAATGTTTTTCTAGATGTGCTACACAACCCGTCGGTCAAGATCCCTGGTGAAGCAGATTTGGCTATTCCTGATCCGGAGGCTCAATAGGTGGCAGCTCTTCATGTTATTCTGGATTGGACGCTTCCTTACCTGGCGTACAAGAACCGGGGCAAGTTACCAGAGGATGAGACTCTGGCCCGACAGATAATCCGGCGATCCAAGTCCATGACTATTATCAACGGCGAGTTGCATCATTGCAGTGTGTCAGGAGCATTTCAACGCTGTGTGTCTCCTGAAGAAGGCCGTGAAATTTTGCGTGAGATCCATGAAGGAGATTGTGGTCACCACACCGGTTCAAAGTCTCTGGTGGCTAAAGCGTTTCAACATGGCTTCTATTGGTTAACTGCTCATGCTGATGCGGAGGATCTGGTCAGACGATGTGATGGTTGCCAAAGGTTTTCAAGACGCGCTCATGTACCGGCTCAAGAATTGAGAATGATTCCAATTACTTGGCCGTTTGCGACTTGGGGGCTCGATATGGTGGGGCCTTTCAAAAGGTCCAAAGATAAGAAGACCCACCTCCTGGTGGCGGTTGACAAGTTTACAAAGTGGGTGGAGCCAGAACCTGTTAGTAAGTGTGATGCAGCCACGGCGGTTCAGTTCATCAAAAAAGTGATTTTCCGGTTTGGCTTTCCACATAGTATCATCACAGATAATGGTACCAATTTGTCCAAAGGTGCAATGAAGGAGTTCTGCAAACAGGAGCACATCCGGCTCGACGTTTCATCAGTGGCACACCCACAATCCAATGGTCAAGCAGAAAGAGCTAATCAAGAGATCTTGAGAGGCATCAAGCCCCGACTCATGGTTCCTTTGCAGCGAACGCCGGGTTGTTGGGTAGAAGAATTACCATCTGTGTTATGGAGCATCAATACAACACCCAACAGATCAACAGGATACACACCGTTCTTCATGGTTTATGGAGCAGAGGCGGTTCTCCCCAGTGATATCCGTCATGATTCACCTCGTGTGACGGCTTATATTGAAGCGGACAACGAGACAGCGCGGCAAGATGCTTTGGACCGGTTGGATGAAGAGCGTGACATAGCAGCCGCCCGATCGGTGATTTACCAACAGGATCTTCGTCGTTATCACAGTCGCCGAGTCAGAACCAGAACCTTCCAGGAAGGAGATTTGGTGCTTCGGCTCATCCAAGATCATACTGATATGCATAAGTTATCCCCACCTTGGGAGGGGCCTTTCATGGTCAGCAAGAATCTGCACAACGGGTCGTACTATCTGATCGATATTCGAGAGCATAAGGACTCACGTACATCAGAGGAAGAGACCAACAGGCCGTGGAACATAGCTCATCTTCGGCCTTATTATACCTGAGCCATTGGTTCTACTTATGTACATATTACAACAATGTATATATTATGATTAAATATAATAAACCGGGACCTCAGCTAAAGCGGGGTATCTGTTCTTTTACATCATGTGTGGTTACATGGAGTTGTTCTAAAGCGGCCTCCGGTTTACCCCTTGAGTTATATCACTTGGAGGATTGGTCGTATCCGAACCAATACCATACCTCTTGATAGGCAAGAGCCACCAGATCACTTGGGGACTTGGTCATGTCTGAACCAGTCATGCCTCTTGATCGGCCTAAGGCCATAGAATCACTTGGGGGCTTGGTCGAACCCGAACCATTGCCATGCCACTTGGTCGGCATAAATGCCACGGTTTCATTTGGGGACCCGGCTGACTAGAACCATAGTTACACCTAACGGGAGCTTGGTCATGTTCGGCCATGGTAACGCCATTTGATCAAATAAACCCTTTTTTGCAAACGATTTTGTCTTTATTTTTGTTTTGCACTTTTCCTTGCAAGGTACCTTTTTCCTTTTTACTGCGTTTTCTTTTTAAACCGACAAAGTTTTCAACCAATCAATTGACGGAACACAGTTCACGTCAATCCGGAGACTATTTGCCCGGTTTGATCCTTGTTAACATCCTCTTATGGAGTAACACGGTGTTTATTATAACCCGGCACGGTTTGCATGGTAAACCAGCATCATATATATAAGAGAGCTGTTATCTCCTCCAACAGTGTGGGTTTATAAAACTCCGCTTCAAGATTGGCCGAGCCCACTTCATGTTCAATGATGGCAGGTATTATGTATCTCAAAAGTTTGGTCATATACTTAAAATTTTTGGATGTTTTGATTTCATGTATGCAGACATCATATTCCGCCCGACGGTACAACTGCGGTGGCACTTAAAGATTTTTTATTGCAGAAAGTACTTTGGCAAGTTCATCACCCAAAGGAAGAGCAAATTATGCACGAAGGCATATCAATGTCAAAAGTATCAGCTAGCCTATTACAAGGCAACATGGTGCCCATAATAAGATCATTGTTTTTTGCAAAGGAGAAGCAGTTTTAAACCGGCTTCCGGTTCAAGCCTGGTCACCAGCTTGGCCTGATGGTTGTGGGTCATCCTGCGCCTCTTCAGCCTTAGATTCTCTACCCAGCGGCTGGAAATCAGCAGTTGTCCAGTCGATTCCCATTAATGCTTGAAAAATAGCTTCATCATGGATCAGCAATGACGGGTCAATATCGGGAGCGTAAGTATGCTTACGGATTGGAGGGATAAGATTTTCCGATTCATGAATTGGTGCAGCTATTCGCTTGTTCTGAGTGTCATATTGGGCTTGATAGTGAGACAAGTCTGCTTCTTCAGCCAATTGACAAGCTAGCGGACGCACCTCCCGGTTTATCGCTCCCAGATCCGCTTCACCAAACTCTGACCCGTCTTCCTTCAAGCTGGGATAGCCCTGAGCTGCTTCAATAGGATCAAAATCTAGCACCCAGGCTTTGGCCCGGATTAAGGCATTGATTGCACCGGTTCGAGCAGCAGATTTCTTCAGCTCTTCAACCCGGGCAGGAAGCACCGACAGTTTCATCAGAGTGTCTTGAATCAAAGTTGGTGCCGGTTTGTTGTGGGATGCGGTACAGATGATCCGCTGTGCGCTAGTGTACACTTGTTCGACCAACGTATAGGCGGCTTTCAATTTCTTCCGTACATCTGACCCAAGTGATCAATGTGTGTCCCTGAAATATGGTAAAGGGTTAAACCGGCAGCTTTGTGAGAAGGCCGAGTCAATTCAGAAGTCAAACTGGCTTACCAAAGATAGCAGTGGTCATGGCATGCACGTGCCGCTTTATGCTGGTCAGTTCATCCGCCATCGGTTTTAGTGCGGCCTCGGCATCCTCTGCTCGTTTGATTAAAGCGGACTTTTCAGTGGCCCAATCTGCCCACTTCTTCTTGAAGCTCTCCTTAAGCTGTTCCATGGCGCTTAAAGTGCTGGCTAATTCCTCTTTCGCTTTGGAGGTTTCAGCTTGTTGGGTTTTCAGGTTTTCTTGGAGATCGATGACTTGGCTTTGATTCGTCTTCAGTTCAGCCTACATGCAGACAGTTATATGCTTCAACAAAATGGTGTAAGGATTGAAGTACCAACCACATAACAAGTTATGCACTTGGCACTTGGGGGCTAATGGCTATTTGATCTTCATAGTTCACTTGATTATAAAGTCCCAAGCTCAATACAAGTATTCAACTTGGCACTTGGGGGCTAATGGCTATTTGCTCGTATATATTCTGATGCGGCAATCTCGGTTACTTAAAGTACCGGTTTAACTATGTTAAATTGAACCGGCCCTTGGGGGCTACATCAGCAAATTTCAAAGCATTAAGATTTATATTACTAAGTCCCGGTTTGAAAGAAGATTACAAACCGGCCCTTGGGGGCTAGGAGAGTCAGCACAAATTGAAGCATACAAGCAGGAAAGAGCATATGGAAGTTACCTCATATTTATCTTTCATCATATTAACCAGACCGGCTTCATAGTCACGATTGGTATACAGCCGGTTCAGGTAGCCGGAATGGATGTCTTGGGCGTTCAGAACAGCGTAAGTCGCCAGATCAGCATTCCACTTGCCTTTGCCAAAGGCAGCAAAGTCTTCCTTGGTAGAATGTTTGGACAAGGCGACAGGATTGCTTGGCTCAGTATGGCCAGTGCTAGTAATGACAACCTCATCGTCCTTGGAATCGCCGGTTTTCACTGGGGCTATTGGCTTGTTAGTAGGCTTGGCTGGACCGGTGCATTCCTCAATCCGGATGGAGCTTGTGGGCTGATTGACAGGACCTGAGGCATCAGTAGGCCTCTCTTCAGCAATAAGATCGTCATCTTGCTACGGTGGATCATTGGGTATATCCTCAGGCATAGCCGCTTCAACATCTGGTGTTTTGCCCGGTTCAAGGACGACATCTTCTTCGGCCGCTTTGTCCAGGCGAGCCTTCTTGCTGGGCCTAGGTTTGGCCCTGAAAAGAATAACAAAATTAAATACATCATATGTTCTAAAGCGAGGTGCTACAAATATCATAATAAGTATATCTTACCCAAGCACCGTCTTGAGCGGTGGCAGTTGAGTAGCCGACGACTCGCTAGAAGATGAGTGGGAAGTAACCTGGTAATCGGAGTCGGATGGATTAAGAGGTTGACGAAAGCAGCCCGCTTTAGGACAATCACTGACAAGCAAATTAGAGACCTCTGAACGTCATTTCCGAACCGGACTATTCGGTAAACCGGCGGAGGCAACTACCTGGCCGCTGTGCCGGGTTGTGCGACGAGCTTCGTGCTGTTGGGTCTTCATAAGAAATTTGGGATCCAAATAAGCAAGAGGATGAGAAAATTTAACTTTCCGGTTTGCCTGACGGATTTTTAGCGAAGGCAAGGGTTTTGAATCGTAAGAGAGAATAATTACCTCTGCAGCATTAGCGTGGTTGGCTTCGGCATCATCCTGACAAATATCATCATCAATAAGACGCATGAAAAATAAGCCAAGTGAGTCAAGCTCTACCTCAAGGTCCAGATTATCCGCATCATCATCAGGGGCCGGATTAGAAGATGCAGTAGTTCTTTTCCTGTGGGCAGTCTTTTTTACAGCTTTAGTCTTCTGCCGAGTTGCTCTTTCCGGTTTATCTGGTTTTTCCGGTTTCTCCTGCGGCAATTTCTTGCTCCAAAACGGATCATCGCCCTGATTACACAGACACTGATATTGAACAATGACCAGATACATCAATAACAGATTCAGCAAAAGGAAAAATAAAGGTCTTACCGCTGGCGGTTTGTTGGTGGCACAGAAGGGAAGCAGGCCGTTTCTAGCACAGATATGTTCTGGTTCATTCAGCATCTTATTCACAGCCTCTATGATTTCTTCATCGGTGAGCTGGATTTTGGAATGTTGCAGTGGGTCATCAACACTGCCGGTGTACTCGCACATCAAACCGGAGCGCCGACTAAGGGGCAGTATGCTCCATGATATCCAAAAGCGAGCAAGATCAACCCCTGTTAAACCGTTGGCCATGAAGGATCTGAGCTTCGACAGTTGAGAAGCATATTTGCTTCTCTCCTAGGCAGTCAATCTCTGCGGAAAAGGGTGTGTATTGCTGAGCCGCTCCGGACGAAAGCCAGGCAAGGGATTGTCACCAGCAGGGGAGGTGTCTTTGCAATAGAACCATGTCTGATTCCATTCTTTGGGGTGGCTGTGCAGTTTGGCGTGAGGGTATGTGACTTCTTTCCTTTTCTGGATCGCCACGCCACCTAACTCCGTATTGGAGCCATCAGTAAACTCAGTACGGCGGTTTAGATGGAAAAGGTCTCTGAACAAATCCACTGTGGGCTCCTCTTGAAAGAACGCCTCATAGAGCACTTGGAAGTGACACATATTTGTAACAGAATTGGGGCCAGTATCTTGTGGATGAAGTTGGAAATCGGCCAAAACATCCCGGTAAAATTTAGAACCAGGCGGCGTAAATCCCCGAGCTAAGTGATCTATGAAAACAACAACCTCTCCTTCTTGAGGTGTGGGAGGACATTCTTTGCCATGAGCCCTCCAATGGATGGTATCTTTGCTACCTAAAGCGCCGATCAGGATTAAATCGTCCAGCTGAGCCTCTGTGATGCGAGAAGGAACCCAGTTGCACTCATATACTTGCTTGGCCATGATGAAATCTACAAGGTACATTGATATGTGCAATGTTAAACCGGAAGCAGATCTATCTAAACCGGAGTTTTATGAAGCAATAACATCTGGTGGTTCAACATGGGGACTAATGATATATGATAGATTGCTTTTACAAAGGTGAACCGCCTATGTGGTAAAGAGGATACAGATCTAAGGCAAGAATGACTAAGTAAGGTAAAAACAGATTTCATAAGGTCGCAGTGAAATTTTGGATCTACCGTAAGACAGGAAAATAAAAGGATTTAGACCTAAAAGATTGATCTCAAAGCAATTTACAAGGGACCAGATCAGTGTTTTATGCGCATAAAGGTTTGCTTTGGTAACAGAAGATAAGCCATTAAGGGGAATACATCAGGTTTGAAGTTTTTATTCATGGGCTAAAGAAGAAACAAAGGAAGAACAACGCCAGAGTCTCGATGAACTTCGACGAACGAGGAAACCCTAGAATAGATCTGCGGGGGAAAGGATAGAAGATTTACCGGAGCTGAGGAAGAAGCGGAAGGTCGCTGCGATGCTCTGGTGTGCTCAGGTTGATGCAGCGGCCAAGGTTGATTCAGAGGTCGACGGTGGCGGCAGAGCTCTGAAGCTGGGCGACGCGAGGAAGATGAAGTAGAAGGGGTCGGAGGGAAAGAGAAAGGAAATGACCCTTCGGTCCTATTTATAAAGAAAGGGATATGTCAGGCGCGAGAATCAAGGAGCCGCGAGTTTGGAAACGAAGTTGCGGCCTTAATTGTCGCAGGCTTGTTAACAGGATAAGGTTCTTTATAACCGGTGACGTCACACCGGTCTACCGCGAGCAGAGAAGATGACATAAAGGCGGTTCAACAAAATACAAGAAGATGTTGAAGATGAAGATTTTTGCTAAGGATTGACATGAACCTGTTCAAATCAATTTGGGGCCTAATGTTGGGGATATTACTACTGGGCGTAAACCGGCCAGGACAGGCCGGGTTAACTTCATCAGTAGTTGAGTATGTTAAAAGCCCATGAAGGCAGATGAGGGCTAAAGGCCCATAATCGGTTTAAGGCCTATAGCTATAAACCGGCGTCGGTATGTAACTTGTGTTATAAGTTAGGAATAGTGGAGACCGAACCGGACGCATCTATGAGCCGGTATCGGGACTCTGTAAACCGACGGGCGTCACCCATGTATATAAGGGGACGGCCCAGCGGCGGTTCAAGAACAGACAACAACTCGAGACATAGGCGAAGCTTGTTTGCTCCCTAGTCATCGAAACCCCATCAATTCCATCACAACTAGACGTAGGCTTTTACCTTCATCGAAGGGGCCGAACTAGTATAAACTCTCTTGCGTCCCTGTGTCCGCTTTAACCCCTTCAAGCTAACCCGTCGCGATGGCTCCACGACTAAGTCCTTTCTCTAGGACATCTGCCGTGACAAAACCACGACAAATACCGATGTCACTAATCCATTACTTTTTAGAAAACACTATTTTTCGCGGAAATCTCACTAGTGTATGCTTATTTTTCATCGTAATAATACATTTTTGATATATATGTATGCACATATCATACAAATGTGCAATTTTTGTGTAAGTTGTCTGCATTTTTGTTTGTTTTTCTCTAGTTTTGTTTTTGTTTATCAGTAGGCCATTGTTTTACATTGGGCCCATGAAGTCTTGTGAGCTTCTGTTGGTTTTGTATGCAAAAAAGACTTAAGGTGTGCTATAACACTAAAATTGGCTGACCACAATTTTGGTTCAGTCGACACATTAGGAATCGACTGGCCCATTTCCTAAAATCAGGGCGACTGACCAGTAGCCGGCCTCGCATACTTTTCAACCACGAGTGAGGGGAAAAAGCAGAGAAGAATTCTAGATCCTACTCCATCTCACATACATAATCATGCTGTATGTAGGAGCCTGCATGTGGGGCTAGGGTAACACTAAAAATTGTGTTCTTCCATAAACTAGTAAAACCACATTATATATGGCACGTGGATAGTCAACTAATAAAATAACTAAAACATGAAAATAATGCGTTTTTATTTACAATTTCAAGTATATACATTTTTTACATTCTTATTTGTTTTATCATTTTGAATATATCTGGCACAGGAGAAAACTTAAAATATATGTAATGTGCGCACTTTAAGAGAATGTTAGTATTTGTAAAATAAATTATTACATTTTTCATATAAAATATTTTCATACTATGGATTCCCATAAAGTTATAGTGATGTGTACATACAAAAAGTGTCTGGCACCTATACATGTTAGTAACTGTGTCAACGCCTAAAACACAATCTATTCACGAACCAATGAAATATATTGCAATCACAAGGAACTTTTAATATGCATGCACGCGTTTTAGAGTGATTAGATCTGTCGGCCCAGTCTCTCGGAGATGCTCATAGGGGTAGGATTTGCGTGTGTGTTCATAGAAATGAGTGTATGTGCGTGCATATATGAGCACTGTGTCTGTACTGTTTTTAAAAATATCAACCAAAAGGAGTCTTAAATAAATGTAAATAAACATTGCTCAAGAATATTACTACTAGATAACATTCTTCGCTCAATAAAAAACTAGATAGCATGACTAGATAGAGGGAAAAATAGGCAAATACATGCCCATGTTTTTCTGTTAAATACGTATCATGTACGTAAATATTTTAAGATCGAAAAAAATCACATGGACAAAATAAGTATTTAGAATAATTAGTAAACAATAAGAAAATAAGTTGACCCCAGAAGATCTCAATTTATTTAAAAAAGAAGAGGAGAGTTGTCCAGTTAGTAACAGAAAACCGGGCTAAAAGCATCACAACATCCTACACAGATTAATACCGACCGACCTAGCCATACACACGAAGATACAAAACACTGCATAAAAGAAATACATAGTCAGGGTAGTCACCAAGTGTCATCGTCACCACTTCTCCATGAGCCAACGACTCCGAGTTCACCACCGACTTGCATCAAAGAAGTCCTCGTGGCAACAGACGTCGGAACCCATGTCGGTCCATGCCAAACAGATCGGTCATTGGTGTAGGCATCCGGATAGCATCGACTTCAATGACCACCAAAAAAAAGGAGAACGAGACATAGCTCGTGCTAACCAACCCCACTTTGAAGACTACCAATCACCTGTCATCGTCACCTCCAGGGTAGCTCCAACTCCGCGACGACATGGAAGACAAAAGACTATAAGTAGAAGTAATTAAAGGATGGTACAAGGGTATCCACAACCCTTAGGTGGATACTTACAAAATAGATTGACAATTCTAGACGACTCAAATCATAAGCATATTATCGAAGTTTTTTTAAATAGCTTAGGACCTGAAACTTCGATGAATTTGTAAAAAAGAACTAAGAAATACGATTTTTTAATATAGGGGGCATAAGCTAAATGATGAAAATATTTCAATTTTTCAAACTTTTTCTTATAATAAGGAATATTTCACCTCCAGATGGATGTCCCCCTATAACACGACACATGAGTCGACTTTCTCGTGTACGACTTTGCATCCGTGTTGACTTCTAGCGACTGGCGTGATGGCGATTCTACCTTCCCCTTGATCATTTCCCCTGCATTCCATCTTGATCCTCCTTTGATCCACTAGCTCCATCATCATCCATCCATGTTCTTGACCAGAGCCTATCCTCTCACTCATAAGTGATACGTCTCCAATGTATATAATTTTTTATTGTTTCATGCTAATGTATTATCAATCTTAGATACTTTATATGTAATTTTATATTATTTTTGAGAACTAACCTATTCACTCAGTGCCTAGTGCCAGTTCATGTTTTTGCCTATTTTATTGTTTTGCACAAAAGAGTACCAAACGAAGTCCAAACAGGATGAAACTTTACAACAATTTTTTTGGACCAGAAGGGCCCCTGGAAGCTTCAGGGGGAGGTCAGAGGACGTACGGGGGGAGCCAAAGGCTCACATGGCACGCCCCCAGTGGGGGGCGCCACCTAAGATTGTGGGCCCCACGTACATCCCTTTGACCTAATTCGAAGCCTATAAATTGCCATAAGTTCCAAAACCACCAGAGAGCCACCCAAAGCAATTTTTCTGCTGCCGCAATCCCATCCGAAGGCCTTTTTCGGTACTCTGCCGGAGGGGGAATCGATAACGGAGGGCCTCTACATCAACTATGTTGCACCCCCGATGATGTGTGGGTAGTTTACCATAGACCCACGAGTGCATAATGATTAGCTAGATGGCTTCTTCTCTCTCTTTGATCTTCAATACAATGTTCTCCTCGGAGTTCTATCCGATGTAATCTTCCTTTATTGTGTGTTTGTTGGGATCCAATGAATTGTGGGTTTATGATTTGATTATTCACTGAAAGTAGTTGAGTTTTTCTGAACTTTATTATGTATGATTATTATAGCTATGTAATGCCTTCCGATCTATGGGTTTTCTTTGGCCAGGTTGATTTGTTTATCTTCAGTGGAAGTGGTGCATAGTAGTAGGTTGAATTTTATGATGTCCTCACCTTGTGATAACACGGGTAGAGAGACACATATTGTATTGTTGCTACTAAGGGGAAAATGTCGGGGGTTTAATCATATTGCTTGGTTTATTCTATCTACATTATGTCACCATACTTCATGGATTACTCTGTTTGTTATGAACTTAATACGTCGAGAGGCAAGAATAGAAGCGCCCTCGAAGTGGAGTAATAGTAGTAGATGCAAGCAGGAGTTGGTCTACTTGTCACGGACGTAATGCCTATGTACATGATCATACCATGAGTATCATCATAATTATGTGCTTTTCTATCAATTGCCCAACAGTAATTTGTCTACCCACTGTATGCTATTTTTATGAGAGAGAAGCCTCTTGTGAAAACTATGGCCACCGGGTCTACTTTAATTATATTACAAAAACTAAAAATACTTTCCTGTAATTTTCTTTCTTTTATTTTATTTTGCAATTTATCTATCTATTACTATCAGATTTAATCCTTGCAATTAACAAGTACAATGGGATTGATAACCCTCTTGCCCGTGTTGGGTGCAAGTACTTGCTCTTGTGGGTGTAGGTACTGTTGATGGGTATTTGCGTGGTTCTCCTATTGGTTCCATAACCTTGGTTCTCTACTGAGGGAAATACAATCCGCTACTATATTGCTTCACCCATCCTCTTCCAGGGAAATCCCAATGCATCTCACAAGTAGCAATAAGCTCCAAGAGAAACTTCTCAACATCTTGAGATCCCACCGATTAGTGATTAGCAGCACTTCCTCTCCTCT
Source organism: Triticum aestivum (assembly GCF_018294505.1). Taxonomy (NCBI): domain Eukaryota; kingdom Viridiplantae; phylum Streptophyta; class Magnoliopsida; order Poales; family Poaceae; genus Triticum; species Triticum aestivum. The sequence goes on from NC_057794.1 coordinate 473,924,838, forward strand.
AGATCTCTCTTCCCCAGTCATTTCCCTACCCGATCCACACCTTTTGTTGATTTCCCCCTTCTTCTCTCCATTTCCCTCTTTTTATTAGCTAGTAATTCTTGCTTCCCCCTTTCTTCTGTACATTTGATTCCCTGTTGTTTCTTTTTCCTTCACTGCTAATCACCGATACCCATCAAGCAAAGCCCCCTGCTTTATCTTGACAGGTTGATGCTGATCTCTCTCAAGCGAAGCCTTCGACCTCCTCAACCACATCCCAAATTGCTTTGTTCCTCTAACTCCATTCTACTTTTATTTTGATCCGAATCCTTTCTCTTCTTGCTGGTTGTGATTGTTTGACAAGCTATTAAGTTTTTGGAGGTAGATTCTGCAAGCTACGAGATACCCCATTATTCCCTTGATAAAGGTAATCTATTGCTGCACCAAGTTCTTCTATTAGTATGCTACGTAACATTGTGTAATGAATTTAGTAGCCTAGAATTGTCAATGTAAATGCAACGGTCTTGGTAACCAAAAATGGTTTACCTTCACAATTTGATGCGATCAACCAATGATCAATTAACCTTTGTTTCTGAAATAAAACCTTCTAAGGTTAATAGAGCTAACCTAGTTAATCACTTCAACATTGTAGATACTAGATAGTATGGTAGTCCCTTCTAGAGGAAATCCGATGGACTTTGGTTGATGTGGACGGATGAAGTTCAAGTCCAAGTGCATTATGTTGATTTTCATGTGATCCTTTCCTCCGTAGGTAATACAACCTCTAATGTATGTTTTGCACTTGTTTGTATATATGGTGATCTATATCATCATCAGACTAGTCAGATATGGGATCGTGTTACCTCTTTTCTGTATGTTAATGAAAGCAATCCTACCATGTGTTTGGGAGATCTTAATGATCTTCTCAATGATGTTGATCAAAGTTCTCCCATTGTGAATACTTATCGTATGGATGATTTCCGTTCTATTGTAAAGCAATGTTTTTTTTACCTAGGTTATAGGGGCCCGACCTACACTTGGTCTAATAAGCCATATACCTCTAAGCCTACCATGGAAAGAATTGACGTATGCTTGGATAATGCTAATTGGTGTGTTGTTTTTCCTAACTCTAATGTTTTCAATGTGCCTATCATTTACAGTCATCATGCACCTATGTGATGCCCCCGATTCAATCGTACACTAATCATACACGCAAATGTGTACGATCAAGATCAAGGACTCACGGGAAGATATCACAACACAACTCTAGACACAAATTAAAGTCATACAAGCTTCATATTACAAGCCAGGGGCCTCGAGGGCACGAATAGATAAGCCCGAATACAAATGAGTCAGCGGAAGCAACAATACCTGAGTACAGACATAAGTTAAACAAGTATGCCTTAAGAAGGCTAGCACAAAAGAAACATCGATCGAGAAGGCAAGGCCTCCTGCCTGGGAGCCTCCTAACTACTCCTGGTCATCAGCGGCCTCCATGTAGTAGCAGGCACCCTCAGGGTAGTAGTAATCGTCGGCGGTGGCATCTGACTCTTGGAATCCGCCATCTGATCGCAGCAATCGGATATAGGAGAAAAGAAGTAGCAAAGCAACTGTGAGTACTCATCCAAAGTACTCACAAGACTTAGATCAGACTTATTCTAAGTATGCATATGTATCAAAGGAAGGGGTTGTATATGTGGGATGAACTGCAGAATGCCAGAAGAGAAGGGGAAAAGCCTAGCCTATTGAAGACTAGCATCTTGCAGCATTTAGAAGAGTAAAGAATAGCATATTATATTTAGGAAGTATGTTGTAGTAAACACACCCAGAGATCCTTCCTCGACTCCCTGCGAGAAAGCAATCTCGGAGCCATCGTATCCATTGCACATCTCAGTATCTAGTTCTAGTTGTAAAGATCATGATACAACTCCAACTTGTCATGTTACTGTGGACATGGCTATTTGAATAGATCAATCTTCCCAGCAGGGGTGCACCACATTAACCAACACACTCGATCACTCTGGCCGGACACACTTTCCTGGGTCATGCCCGGCCTCGAAAGATTGATACGTCTCCAATGTATCTACTTTTCCAAACACTTTTGCCCTTGTTTTGGACTCTAACTTGCATGATTTGAATGGAACTAATTGGATTGACGTTGTTTTCAGCAGAATTGCCATGGTGTTATTTTTGTGCAGAAATAAAAGTTCTCGAAATGAACTGAAACTTCACGGAGAATATTGATGTCTACTACACAACCTTCTTCTTGTAGACGTTGTTGGGCCTCCAAGTGCATAGGTTTGTAGGACAGTAGCAAATTTCCCTCAAGTGGATGACCTATGCTTTATCAATCCGTGGGAGGCGTAGGATGAAGATGGTCTCTCTCAAACAACCCTACAACCAAATAAAAAAGAGTCTCTTGTGTCCCCAACACACCCAATACAATGGTAAATTGTATAGGTGCACTAGTTCAGCGAAGAGATGGTGATACAAGTGCAATATGGATGGTAGATATAGGTTTTTGTAATCTGAAAAATATAATAACAACAAGGTAACTAATGATAAAAGTGAGCGAAAACGGTATTGCAATGCGTTGAAACAAGGCCTGGGGTTCATACTTTCACTATTGCAAGTTCTCTCAACATAACATAATTGGATCATATAACTATCCCTCAACATGCAACAAAGAGTCACTCCAAAGTCACTAATAGCGGAGAACGAACAAAGAGATTATTGTAGGGTACAAAACCACCTCAAAGTTATTCTTTCTGATCGATCTATTCAAGAGTCCCTAGTAAAATAACACGAAGCTATTCTTTCCGTTCGATCTATCCTAGAGTTCGTACTAGAATAACACCTTAAGACACAAATCAACCAAAACCCTAATGTCACCTAGATACTCCAATGTCACCTCAAGTATCCGTGGATATGATTATACGATATGCATCACACAATATCAGATTCATCTATTAAACCAACACAAAGAACTTCAAAGAGTGCCCCAAAGTTTCTACCAGAGAGTCAAGACGAAAAAGTGTGCCAACCCCTATGCATAAGTTCATGAGGTCACGGAACTCGCAAGTTGGTCACGAAAAGATACATCAAGTGGATCACGTGAATATCCCATTGTCACCACAGATAATCACATGCAAGACATACATCAAGTGTTCTCAAATCCTTAAAGACTCAATCCGATAAGATAACTTCAAAGGGAAAACTCAATCCATTACAAGAGAGTAGAGGGGGAGAAACATCATAAGATCCAACTATAATAGAAAAGCTCGCGGTACATCAAGATCATGCCAAATCAAGAACACGAGATAGAGAGAGAGAGAGAGAGAGAGAGAGATCAAACACATAGCTACTGGTACATACCCTCAGCCCCGAGGGTGAACTACTCCATCCTCGTCATGGAGAGCACCGGGATGATAAAGATGGCCACCGGAGATGGATCCCCCCTCCGACAGGGTGCCGGAACAGGGTCCCGATTGGTTTTTGGTGGCTACAGAGGCTTGCGGCGGCGGAACCACCGATCTAGGTTATTTTCTGGAGGTTTCAATATTTATAGGAATTTTTGGTGTCGGGAACAAGTCAGGTAGGTGCCCGAGTTGTCCACGAGATAGGGAGGCGCGCCCCACCTTCGTGGGCGGCCCGGGACTCTTCTGGCCCAACTGTTTTACTTTCGGTCTTCTTTTGGTCCATAAAAAATCATCAAAATTGGCACGTCAATTGGACTCCGTTTGGTATTCCTTTTCTATAAAACTCAAGAAGAAGGAAAAAAACAGAAACTGGCACTGGGCTCTAGGTTAATAGGTTAGTCCCAAAAATAATATTAAATACCATATAAATGCATATAAAGCATCCTGGATGGACAATATAATAGCATGGAACAATCAAAAATTATAGATACGTTGGAGACGTATCAAGCATCCCCAAGCTTAATTCTTGCTCGTCCTCGAGTAGGTAAATGATAAAAACATAATTTTTGATGTGGAATGCTACCTACCATAATTTTCAATGCAATTCTCTTTAGGGTGGCATGAATATTAAGGCACGAGTGATTCAAAGAAATAGTCTATCATTTGACATAAAAACAATAATACTTCAAGCCTACTAATAAAGCAATCATGTCTTTTCAAAATAACATGGCCAAAGAAAGTTATCCCTACAAAATCATATAGTCTGGCTATGCTCCATCTTCACCACACAAAATATTCACATCTTGAACAACCCCGATGACATGCCAAGCAATTGTTTCATACTTTTGATGTTCTCAAACTTTTTCAATCTTCATGCAATACATGAGCGTGAGCCATGGACATAGCAATATAGGTGGAATAGAATGGTGGTTGCGGAGAAGACAAAAAGGAGAAGATAGTCTTGTTGGGGAACGTAGTAATTTCAAAAATTTCCCTACGCACACGCAAGATCATGGTGATGCATAGCAACGAGAGGGGAGAGTGTAATCTATGTACCCACGTAGACCGATAGCGGAAGCGTTATGACAACGCGGTTGATGTAGTCGTACGTCTTCACAGCCCGATCGATCAAGCACCGAAACTACGGCACCTCCGAGTTCTAGCACACGTTCAGCTCGATGACGATCCCCGGACTCCGATCCAGCAAAGTGTCGGGGAAGAGTTCCGTCAGCACGACGGCGTGGTGACGATCTTGATGTTCAACTGTCGCAGGGTTTCGCCTAAGCACTACTACAATATTATCGAGGACTATGGTGGAAGGGGGCACCGCACACGGTTAAGAGAATGATCTTAGAGATCAACTTGTGTGTCTAGGGGTGCCCCCTGCCTCCGTATATAAAGGAGCCAAGGGGGGGGGTGCGGCCGCCCCTAGTAGGAGGCGCGCAGGAGGAGTCCTACTCCTACCGGGAGTAGGATTCCCCTCCCTTTCCTTGTCCAAGTAGGAGAGGAGGAAGGAAGAGAGAGAGGAGAGAAAGGAAAGGGGGGCGCCGCCCCTCCCTCCTTGTCCAATTCGGACTAGGGGGAGAGGGGGCACGCGGCCTGCCCTAGCAGCCCCTCCTCTTCTCCACTTTAGGCCCATGAGGCCCATTAACCCCCCGGGGGGTTCCGGTAACCCCCCGGTACTCCGGTTTTATCCGAAACTTCCCCGGAACACTTCCGGTGTCCGAATATAGCCGTCCAATATATCAATCTTTATGTCTCGACCATTTCGAGACTCCTCGTTATGTCCATGATCATATCCGGGACTCTGAACTAACTTCGGTACATCAAAACTCATAAACTCATAATATAACTATCATCGAAACCTTAAGCATGCGGACCCTATGGGTTCGAGAACAATGTAGACATGACCGAGACACGTCTCTGGTCAATAACCAATAGCGGAACCTAGATGCTCATATTGGCTCCCACATATTCTACGAAGATCTTTATCGGTCAGACCGCATAACAACATACATTGTTCCCTTTGTCATCGGTATGTTACTTGCCCGAGATTCGATCGTCGGTATCTCAATACCTAGTTCAATCTCGTTGCCGGCAAGTCTCTTTACTCATTCCATAATACATCATCTCGCAACTAACTCATTAGTTGCATTGCTTGCAAGGCTTAGGTGATGTGCATTACCGAGAGGGCCCAGAGATACCTCTCCGACAATCGGAGTGACAAATCCTAATCTCGAAATACGCCAACCCAACATGTACCTTTGGAGACACCTGTAGAGCAGCTTTATAATCACCCAGTTACGTTGTGACGTTTGGTAGCACACAAAGTGATCCTCCGGCAAACGGGAGTTGCATAATCTCATAGTCATAGGAACATGTATAAGTCATGAAGAAAGCAATAGCAACATACTAAACGATTAGGTGCTAAGCTAGTGGAATGGGTCATGTCAATCACATCATTCTTCTAATGATGTGATCTCGTTAATCAAATAACAACTCTTTTGTTCATGGTTAGGAAATATAACCATCTTTGATTAATGAGCTAGTCAAGTAGAGGCATACTAGTGACACTCTGTTTGTCTATGTATTCACACATGTATTATGTTTCCGGTTAATACAATTCTAGCATGAATAATAAACATTTATCATGAAATAAGGAAATTAATAATAACTTTATTATTGCCTCTAGGGCATATTTCCTTCAGTCTCCCACTTGCACTAGAGTCAATAATCTAGTTCACATCGCCATGTGATTCAACACTAATAGTTCACATCGCCATGTGATTAACACCCATTGTTCACACCGTCATGTGACCTATACCCAAAGGGTTTACTAGAGTCAGTAGTCTAGTTCACATCATTTATGTGATTAACACCCAAAGAGTACTAAGGTGTGATCATGTTTTGCTTGCGAGATAATTTTAGTCAACGGGTCTGTCACATACAGATCCATAAGTATTTTGCGAATTCTATGTCTACAATGCTCTGCACGGAGCTACTCTAGCTAATTGCTCCCACTTTCAATATGTATCTAGATCAAGACTTAGAGTTATCCAGATCTCTGTCAAAACTTGCATCGACGTAACTTTTTACGACGAACCTTTTGTCACGTCCATAATTAAGAAATATTTCCTTATTCCACTAAGGATAATTTTGACCGTTGTCTAGTGATCTACTCTTAGATCACTATTGTACTCCCTTGCTTAACACAGTGTAGGGTATACAATAGATCTGGTACACAGCATGGCATACTTTATAGAACCTATGGCTGAGGCATAGTGTCGGTGTCAAAACCGGCGGATCTCGGGTAGGGGGTCCCGAACTGTGCGTCTAGGTCGGATGGTAACAGGAGACAGGGGACATTTTGTTTTACCCAGGTTCGGGCCCTCTCGATGGAGGTAAAACCCTACTCCTGCTTGATTAATATTGAATATATGGGTAGTACAAGAGTAGATCTACCACGAGATCAAGGAGGCTAAACCCTAGAAGCTAGCCTATGGTATGATTGTGTATGGAGTTGATCCCCTACGGGCTACAACCCTCCGGTTTATATAGACACCGGATAGGGTTAGGGTTACACAGAGTCGGTTACAATGGTAGGAGATCTTGAATATCGCATCGCCAAGCTTGCCTTCCATGCCAAGGAAAGTCCCATCCGGACACGGGACGAAGTCTTCAATCTTATATCTTCATAGTCCAGGAGTCCAGCTGAAGGTATAGTCCGGCTATCCGAACACCCCCTAATCCAGGACTCCCTCAGTAGCCCCTGAACCAGGCTTCAATGACGACGAGTCCGGCGCGCAAATTGTCTTCGGCATTGCAAGGCGGGTTCCTCCTCCAAGCCCTTCATAGAAGATTGTAATCACCAAGAGTAGTGTCCGGCTCTGTAAAATAAGTTTCCACATATTGCTATAGAGAGAATAATATTAACACAAATCAAATCTGTTGACGTATTCTGCAGTGCGCCATCACACTACAGCCAAGTCCTCTACTCGAATCGTTTTTACTTCCCCACCTCAGCATGTTTTGCGAGGTGGTTTCCTTGGCACGTCTTGTCAAAGCAGAGATCGTGTGCCCTTTTTACGGGATTCTCATTAATACGGATGTGGGTAACCCAATCGTGCCCGTTAGCATGTTTTCTCGATTAAAGGCGAGTCCCAAACGGTTACGGGGAGGGCTCCTGGTATTCAACCTCTTATAAAGAGACCAAGGCCTTACTCCTTTTTCCAACCTCAAACGAGTTCGCCCGTCGCCTCGAGTTCCAACACCCTAGGCTTCAGATTCCAGGCGCTTCGGACCTTCGACAATGTCTGGTTCCGACCTTCAAGGCCGATGGATGCCCTCCTCCGTCACAGAGGAGGATGTGCTAAAGTTGAGAGAGGCTAAGTTCCTGACCGCCGAAATTACGCATAGGTTGCCTGCTCAAGGGCAAGCTATTCCCAATCCCCAGCCCGGTGAGAGCGTAGTGTTCATGTCTCACTTCCTTCGGGGGTTAGGCTTCCCGATGGATCCCTTCGTGAGGGGGCTGCTGTTCTATTACGGGCTGGAATTTCATGACTTAGCTCCAGACTCCATCCTCCAAATTTCCTCATTCATCGTTGTGTGCGAAGCGTTCCTCCGTGTTACTCCTCACTTTGGTTTATGGCTCAAGACTTTTGGAGTGGAGCCGAAGATGATCGAGGGACGGCACGCAGAGTGCGGAGGTGCCGTCATAAGTAAGAATGCTGATGCTCCATGGCCCGAGGGCTTCTTTCAAGAGGAGCTCGGCTTGTGGCAACGAGAATGGTTCTATATCACCGCTCCCAGGAGCGCCAAGTGGGCGGCGCCTCCTGCCTTTCGCTCGGGTCCCCCATCACGGCTAGCGTCATGGGTCAACAAAGGATTGGATTGGGGTTTGCCCAAAGACGTGCCCCTGTTACAGGGCCGAATTAAAGATCTCTTGGAAGGAGACCTCAGTTTGGTCAAGGTGATGCAGGTCATGCTGATTCGCCGAATATTGCCCGGCAAACGTCGCCCCCTTCGCCTGTGGGAGTTTAATCCAGAGGGGCCGCGAGCTCTCCAAAATTTTATGGGCGCAACGCCCGCGGAGATGTATAAACTGTTCTTCGGATCACAAGAGATGTGTCCGGATTCAACCGAGGACGCAGGCTTAAGCTGCAATCGCCCGGATACTCAAGTAAGCAACCTTGTGCCCGGACCTTCTATCCGTATAATCGTCATAAACTTGCCCCTAAAAGAGCCGTCTTTTTGAACAGGAGTGGACAGCGAAGGCGAAGCTGATCAGGTGTCCGGCTCCCCTTCCTGAAACCAGGCCGGATCCTGTGCTAGTCAGGATGCTGGAGATAATGCCTTTGGAGAGGGAGGACAAGGAAGCTACGGCCTCCTCGAAGGAGGCTGCTCCGAAGGGAGGAACCGACAATTCCTCTCCTAAAGGGAAGAAGAGAGCCGCTTCTGACGACCCAGAAACCATGGCCTCAAAACGGGGGAGAAAATCCTCGTCAGAGGGTCCGACGCCAGGAAGTTCCTTGGCCGGACTACGCCCTCAAGGGGATCAACCCTCAAGCGAGCCGTAAGTGGAGAAAAGATTTTCCTTTTGAGGGATGAGAGAAATCCGTGATTTTGCATCTGAGAAGATTTAGCCGAAATTTTACCTTGTAGCTCGGACCTCAGCCCCTCGCAGCAGAGCTCGTCTTCGGGGGATCTTCTTCCGGAGATGATGGAGAGCGGAACACCTCCCCCTGCCGTGCCGCCCAGCGAGGCGGGCGACCCTGAGGTGTCGTCGCGGAGGGTTTCTCCGAATCCGGCAGGGATGGGAGGTGGCAGTGCGGCCCCCCGAAGTCCTCCGCGTCCGGTCTTCGAAAGAGGCCATAGGACAAGTCCGGCACCGTCTGGTGCTCGGCCGGAAGAACTAAAGATTCTGCTGGGGCGAGCTTCTATCTCAGAAGAGCACCGTGCCTTGATGGGCACGGTGATTGAAAGGATTTCATCCGCAGAAAGCGGATTGCATGAGGCCGTCAAAAGTTTACTGACGGGTTTTGAGGTACGTTAGATAATGTACACTTTTGTCAGTTGCGCATAAATAAGATGCGCCCTGTGTAGATAGTAGCCCCTGAGACTCTGCGTGTTGTCAAGAAATGACGGCACGTAGAGGATCATAATCCCAGGTCTAAGATGTCGCCTTTGAATGTAGGTGGCGAGGTGTCCGGAATCAAACCGGACTAATGATTTGGCCGAACTAAAGCGGCAACTGGACGTGGCAGATGCCGACATCGCGCTTGTCAACAAGCGGCTTGATGAGGCTCAAGGTATGTAATTCTTCGGGCGGCATCAGGTAAGAGGAGCTTCATGCCAGTGTCTTACAATGTGTGTGCTTGATGCAGATGGTACTGCCGCCGTGGAGAATCTTAGGGCAGAACTTGCCCGAGCTAAGGAGCAAGCCAGAAAAAGTGATGCGGCTGCCAAGAAGGCCCTTGAAGAGCTGAGAGCCGAACAGGCTGCTCGCTGCCGAAGCAAAGAGGAGATGGCCGAGATGGCCGAGAAGTTAAAGAGCGCTGCAGACCGTTGCGAACTTCTTGAGAAAGAAGACCGGGCGAGACAAACGGACGCTCGCTCTGCGATGAGAGCTGCGAAAGAGGAGCTGCGTCAGGCCGAACAGATTGCGGCTGGAAAGCCCTTTATGCTGCGGAGGAAGTTTTGTGATCCGAAGTTTGCTCCGTTGGACCGGATGTGGAGTGTGAAGGACACCTATCTGGACTTGGCAACGAGTGCCGCTGATGCGACCGAACACTTTCAATGTCAGAAAGATTGCGAAGTGGAAGAGCTTTTCTGGTCGCAGTTTCATAATCCAGAGCGTCCACTGGCAGTGGACGATCGTTTGGCTCAGTGGGCCGAACTGAATAGGTTGTCCGGACTCGCCATGAAGTACGTCATGGATCATCTGTGGCCGAGGAGATCGGAGCCGAAGAGATCGGAGCCGAAGAGATCGGAGCCGAAGAGTTATTTCAGCTTGGTGCAGCAATTTCTTGACGCGGTGCCGCGTATAGATGCAATTAAGAGGTCAGCATGCATAGAGGGCGCTAGGATGGCTCTAGCCCGTGTTAAGACATACTGGGCAGAGATGGAGACCATCGTTGTTGCGTCCCGAGATTCGGACCAAAGCCGAGTACCTTCCGAGCACTATTTTCAGGAAGTTCTTGAAGGCGCTCGTGTAATAGAGACGCAGTGCCCGAAAGATGCTATGTTATGATAGCATATGTAATTATAAATTAATATTTTGATAAAGTGTAGTGGCTGATTTTATACTTGTGCCTCCAAGTATTGTAAACACCTTCTAATCGGCCGTTTTAAGATATATATATATATATATATGTATATATATATATATATATATATAGAATCTGAAAGATGGCAGTCGTTGGCTTCAGCCCCCACGCACATAGTGCGGGGGTGCTCGCGGAAGACGCATTCTCACACTTAACCCAACGTCTTGGTCCTACAAAGGAGGTGATAGCGCAGCGGGCCAGGCAACCGGACTATAATGCTTTAACACTTTCACTTAGCCATAGGAGTTTGAAAATGAGACTCTTTAGGTAGCTCCTTGGTGGCCACTGCGCTCGTCCGAATTCGGGGCGCGTATGTGCCTGACCGGGAAGCGGTCCTTCGTCAAGGCGGAGGAATCCGATAGATTCCGATCGGTCATCGAGTGGCTGACCAGTCTCACGCTACATCATGACAGTCAGTTTTCGGCTTTCTCTACTGAGGTGCTCGCCCTGGCCGAACCGGGGGCACAATCGCAGTAGTTCTCCTGGTGCTACCTTAGCCGATAGAGCGGAACGTAAGGTAGCCGAACTCAGGAGCCGGGCAACCCAACATTTGACCAAAGACATGATTCGGAGCTGATGCATATAATGCCAAAACTCGCGACGCCGAACATTCCCTAAGGTGTTCGGTCTTTATGAGTGCGGGCCAAACAAGCACTCTTTATTGAAAAAGCCCCTAGTGTTCAGGTACGTGCAAAAATTCTGACGTGGCCACATGCCAAGACGCCAGCCTCCTCCTTGGTTATATTAGAAAGAAAAACCAGGGGATGTATAGCAACAAGAGACAGTAAAAAAGGTTTACGCAGGGTCTTAATCTAAAAAGAATCCTTTAGGACGGGTCCCTACTGCACGTCTGCGCCTGTGTCTCCGTTGTGCCGTATCCTGGACGGGCGCCGCACGACGTTCATCTGTAAAAGAGAGGAACTGAGTTGAAAAATGGGTCGTGCCGAAAAAAGTTAAAATAAGCAAAGTATAAAGTAAGATATGTAAGTTTGAGCTTTATTGTCTCTTATTTGTGTATGCGTGGAGCCCCTTGTGCGGGGGTATATGGCTTCTAGGCCTGCATCAATGATGATTTTGCACCGAACTCGTCTATCCGCGTTCGTGGTCTTTAAATGACCTATTTTGAAGTTTTTTGGCCGGTGAGGCCATTTTGCTGTGGGGCTGTTAAAGCGGCCGCACTATCCTCCGCTTGGGGAGGCGCACTTTAGTGCTTCCCCATCAAAGAGATGATGCCTCGTGGACCGGGCATCTTAAGCGTAAGAGATGCATAATGTGGTATTGCGTTAAATCGAGCGAAAGCTTCACGTCCCAGTAGTGCTTGATAGCGACTTGAGAACGGGACGACATGGAAGGTCAGCTTTTCGCGGCGGAGGTTATCGGCAGAGCCGAATGTGACTGTGAGCCGAAGAAAACCCGTGCAATGGGTGTCCGGGCCAGGTATTACCCCTTGAAAGGAGGTTTTGCTGCGGCGGATTCTTGCTGGGTTTATCCCCATGTGCTGTATTGTATCCTGATATATCAGGTTTAGTCCGCTGCCGCCGTCCATAAGGACATTTGAAAACTTAAGTCCGCCAATTATTGGATCAAGGATCAAGGCAGTCCATCCTACATTCCAGGTATTCCTAGAATAATCTAGCTGATCGAAGGTGATCGGTTTTGACAACCAGTGGCAGGATCCTTTGGGGATGGGCCGTGTGGTGCGTACCTTTACGGGCACCGCACGTTTTGTTATGTGAAGTGAGTTCACTGTTTTTACTTCTTGTGGGAAGTTCTTTTGTTTCCTGGTGCTCTGCTGTTGGGGTTCGTCCTCGCCTTCGCTTGGTGTGTCGAGCCCCTTGTGTTCGGCATTGAGTCTGCCGGATTGTTTGAAGACCCAACAGTCTCTGTGGGTATGGTTAGCAGGCTTCCCAGGAGTACTGTGTATCTGACATATCCTGTCCAGGATTTTATTTAAGTTGGATGGATCGTCCCTGTTATTCTGGGGGGGCGATTTTTCCTGATTTTGTCGTGAGCCTTTGAATCCGGCGTTGACTGCCGTGCTCTTCGGACTTTTGTCCTTAGTCCGGCGACGGTCTTTGTTGCGTCGCGGTCTTCCGTTTTCATCCCTGGTTTCGGATGTACTTGGGTCGCTGGGGCTGCACCTTGCCAACCAGCTGTCCTCCCCTGCACAAAAGCGGGTCATGAGGCTTGTTAGTGCGGCCATTGTTCTTGGCTTTTCTTGGCCGAGGTGTCTGGCGAGCCATTCGTCTCGGACGTTATGTCTAAAAGCTGCTAAGGCTTCGGCGTCCGGACAGTCGACTATCTGATTCTTTTTAGTGAGGAATCTATTCCAGAATTGCCGAGCTGATTCTCCGGGTTGTTGAGTTATGTGACTAAGGTCGTCTGCATCCGGGGGGCGGACATAGGTCCCTTGAAAGTTTGCTCGGAAAGCATCCTCGAGCTCTTCCCAGCTTCCAATTGAGTTTTCGGGAAGGCTTTTAAGCCAATGCCGGGCTGGCCCTTTAAGCTTAAGGGGTAGATATTTTATGGCGTGGAGATCATCTCCTCTAGCCATGTGAATGTGGAGGATATAATCCTCGATCCAGACTCCAGGGTCTGTTGTTCCATCGTATGCCTCTATGTTTACGGGTTTGAATCCCTCTGGGAATTCATAGTCTAGGACCTCATCGGTAAAACATAGGGGGTGTGCGGCACCCCTGTATTTGGGTATGCCGGATTCTGATGATGGCTTCGTAGCGTTGCTTACGAGAGCTTGCTTTCTTGGCCCATAAATGGACCTGACTGGGCCATGATGCGAATCCTTAGGAGGGTCGCATGCCGATTTAGGTGCGGCGCCGCTTGTTGCCTTATGGGGTCGTCTATCCGACCGTGTGGCTTTTTCATTTTTTGAATACGAGGGCTCTGAGGCCTCTTTGTCGAATTCAGGCAGTAGCTTTCTTTTCGGATAGCTTTTAGTGCGGCGACTGTCGCCGTACTTATCTGTGGCATTGATTACCTTGCTCCATCTGATCCGGAGTGCATCTTCCGCTGTTTTTAGCTTCCGCTTCTGCTTTTTTAGGCTGCGTGCAGTTGCAACGAGCCTCTCATGGAGATTCTTCTGCTTCATAGGTTTATTTGGCGTGCGGTCGTTCGGAATGCCGTTTTCGCCGGGGGAGGGATGTTCGGTTTTTCTATCCGTGTTGCCCTGTTCGGACGGTTGCTCTAAGGCCTGTTCGTCGTCGACCGGCTCGTCCTGCTCTATGGCTGGGTTTTTGTCGAGGCGGGGCTTGGGCCGGCGTTTGCGCCGACGCCTTGATTGCGTTTTGGGGGGTCGATCACTCGTCCTATCCCCTTTTTCCTCGTTGTCGTTTCCCTTAGGGGTGTCCACCATGTACACATCGTGAGATGGGGTGGCTGTCCAATGCCCTATGGGCGTTGGTTCGTCGATATCTCCTCCATCGTCATCCATGATGTCGATGTCCTCGGAGCCGAAGTCAGGCATGTCGGTTAGATCATCGATAGTGGCTACGAAGTGGGTGGTGGGTGGGTTTTGAATTTCCTCACTGTCTGTATCCCACCCTTGCTGACCGTAGTCCGGCCAGGGCTCTCCTGATAAAGAGAGAGACTTAAGAGAATTCAGGATGTCGTCGAAAGGCGAATGCTGAAAGATGTCCGCTGCGGTGAACTCCATTACTGAAGCCCACTCGGATTTGATTGGTAGGGGTGCGTGGGGCTCGGAGTTCGGAGAGGAATCCGGCTCCTTGGAGTCATGGGCCATGCGGAGTGCGGGGCTGGAGTTCGGCTCGATCGCCTCTGAGATCGCAGTCCCTGAGGCAGCATCCAACCGCTGATCCTCGATCGGTGCAGTAGGTTCCGAATAAATGGTCGAAACCGATGCGTGTGTGGCCTCCAAGGTGTTGTTCGGCGGCAGAGCTATATCATGCCCATCAAGACAGTGCGGCACGCTAGGCTGTGGCTCAAATCCGTCGAAGATCAAGTCTCCGCGGATGTCAGCCGTGTAGTATAGGCTTCCAAACCTGGCCTGATGGCCAGGGGCGTAGCTTCCGATCTGCTCAAGGTGGCCAAGCGAATTGGCCCGCAGTGCGAAGCCGCCGAAGACGAAGATCTGTCCGGGGGGGAAAGTCTCACCCTGGACCGCATCGTTGTGGATGATCGAAGGAGCCATCGGGCCTAAAGGCGACGACACAGAGGAACTCTCAATGAAAGCACCAATGTCGGTGTCAAAACCGGTGGATCTCGGGTAGGGGGTCCCGAACTGTGCGTCTAGGTCGGATGGTAACAGGAGATAGGGGACACTTTGTTTTACCCAGGTTCAGGCCCTCTCGATGGAGGTAAAACCCTACTCCTGCTTGATTAATATTGAAGATATGGGTAGTACAAGAGTAGATCTACCACGAGATCAAGGAGGCTAAACCCTAGAAGCTAGCCTATGGTATGATTGTGTATGGAGTTGACCCCCTACGGGCTACAACCCTCCGGTTTATATAGACACCGGATAGGGTTAGGGTTACAAAGAGTCGGTTACAATGTAGGAGATCTTGAATATCGCATCGCCAAGCTTGCCTTCCACGCCATGGAAAGTCCCATCCGGACACGGGACGAAGTCTTCAATCTTATATCTTCATAGTCTAGGAGTCCGGCTGTAGGTATAGTCCGGCTATCCGAACACCCCCTAATCCAGGACTCCCTCACATAGGGAATGACATTCATTCTCTTTCTATCTTCTGCCGTGGTTGGTCTTTGAGTCTTACTCAATTTCACACCTTGTAACACAGCCAAGAACTCTTTCTTTGACTGTTCCATTTTTGAACTACTTCAAAATATTGTCAAGGTATGTACTTATTGAAAAAACTTATCAAGCGTCTTGATCTATCTCTATAGATCTTGATGCTTAATATGTAAGCAACTTCACTGAGGTCTTTCTTTGAAAACCTTCTTTCCAAACACTCCTTTATGCTTTGCAGAATAATTCTACATTATTTCCGATCAACAATATGTCATTCACATATACTTATGAGAAATGTTGTAGTGCTCCCACTCACTTTCTTGTAAATACAGGCTTCACCACAAGTCTGTATAAAACTATATGCTTTGATCAACATATCAAAGCATATATTCCAACTCCGAGATGCTTGCACCAGTTCATAGATAGATCGCTGGAGCTTGCATATTTTGTTAGTACCTTTAGGATCGACAAAACCTTCTCGGTGCATCATATACAACTCTTCTCTAATAAATCCTATTAAGGAATGCAGTTTTGTTTATCCATTTGCCAGATTTCATAAAATGCGGCAATTGCTAACATGATTCGGACAGACTTAAGCATGGATACGAGTGAGAAACTCTCATTGTAGTCAACATCTTGAACTTGTCGAAAACCTTTTTGCGACAATTCTAGCTTTGTAGATAGTAACACTACTATCAGCGTCCGTCTTCCTCTTGAAGATCCATTTATTTTCAATTGCTTACCGATCATCGGGCAAGTCAACCAAAGTCCATACTTTGTTTTTCATACATGGATCCCATCTCAGATTTCATGGCTTCAAGCCATTTTGCGGAATCTGGGCTCATCATCGCTTCCTCATAGTTCGTAGGCTCGTCATGGTCAAGTAACATGACCTCTAGAACAGGATTACTGTACCACTCTGGTGCGGATCTCACTCTGGTTTACCTACGAGGTTCGGTAGTAACTTGATCTGAAGCTACATGATCATCATCATTAGCTTCCTCACTAATCGGTGTAGTAGTCACAGGAACAGATTTCTGTGATGAACTACTTTCCAATAAGGGAGAAGGTACAATTACCTTATCAAGTTCTACTTTCCTCCCACTCACTTCTTTCAAGAGAAACTCCTTCTCTAGAAAGGATCCATTCTCAGCAATGAATAACTTGCCTTCGGATCTATGATAGAAGGTGTACCCAACATTTTCTTTTGGGTATCCTATGAAGATTTACTTCTCCGATTTGGGTTCGAGCTTATCAAGTTGAAACTTTTTCACATAAGCATCGCAGTCCCGAACTTTAAGAAACGACAGCTTAGGTTTCTCGCCAAACCACAGTTCATACGGTGTTGTCTCAACGGATTTAGATGGTGCCCTATTTAACGTGAATGTAGCTGTCTCTAATGCATAACCCCAAAACGATAGTGGTAATCGGTAAGAGACATCATAGATCGCACCATATCTAATAAAGCACGGTTTTGACGTTCGGACACACCATTATATTGTGGTGTTCGAGGTGGCGTGAGTAGTGAAACTATTTCACATTGTTTTAACTGAAGGCCAAACTCGTAACTCAAATATTTTATTTCCGCGATCATATCGTAGAAACTTTTATTTTTGTTACGATGATTCTCCACTTCACTCTGAAATTCTTTGAACTTTTCAAATATTTCAAACTTGTGTTTCATCAAGTAGATATACTCATATCTGCTCAAATCATCTGTGAAGATTAGAAAATAATGATACCTGTCGCGAGCCTCAATATTCATCGGACCACATACATCAGTATGTATGATTTACAACAAATCTGTTGCTCGCTCCATTGTTCCAAAGAATGGAGTCTTAGTCATCTTACCCATGAGGCATGGTTCGCAAGCATCAACTGATTCATAATCAAGTGATTCTAAAAGCCCATCAGCATGGAGTTTCTTCATGCGCTTTACACCAATATGACCTAAACGGCAGTGCCACAAATAAGCTGCACTATTGTCGGGACCCCGACTCAATGCCACATCGATCTAGCATGTAACACCTCATATCACTTTGCGGCCTCACGCACGGTATTCCCACGGGTGTCACCTTACCTTTGCCCGGGACCGTTTGCGCCTTTTGGCACACGTATATGACAGTGTCGCTAGCATCCATATGATAAGGAGCCCGGGCTGACATGGCTAGTCGTAAACCCAAAGCGGCACAGACTTACAGGGACAGGCATCCATGACCCAGCATCGAACGTGTCGGTCATCAGCAAGTGAATCCAGGCTGTAGCACTGGGCTAGCAGGACTCCGGTGAACCGGGCTGTAGCAGGCTAACAGGACTCCGGTATTCATCGCGTGACATTTCCCCGAAGGGACAGACACAGGAACGAAGAAGGACACATGCCGGCCGGCCTAAGTGTTCCGGAGCAGTAGCAAGCTACCATGGCTCAGTGGAAACACTAGGAGACATTTCCCGTAAGAGAGGCTACTAAAGATAAACAACTAGATGGTCAGATCCCACACATACCAAGCATTTCAATAACATACACACAATATGCTCGATATGTGCAATACAACATGGCATCACAAAATGACTCTACGACTCAAGTAGTTTATTCAATAGGCTCCGAGGAGCGAGATATTACAAACATGGGTCTCATGACCCAACACTCAGAGCATACAAGTCAAAGCACAAGCGGAAGCTATCATGTCTGAGTACAGACATCTATAAATGAAAAAGGCTGAGAAGCCTGACTATCTACCAGATCCTGCCGAGGGCACAAGATCGTAGCTGAGGTAACAAGCTAAACGTCGAAGACCACGCGGAAATACTAGTGAGACTGAAGTCTCTCTGCAAAAACATAAAATAGGCAAACGTGAGTACAAATGTACCCAGCAAGACTTACATCAGAACTATCTACATATGCATCATTATCAACAAAGGGGATGGTGGGGTTTAACTGCAGCAAGCCAGCTTTGACTCGGTGGCTATCCTGAACTACGACTGCAAGTAACTTTTTGAGGTGGCGCACACGAGTCCACATATTCACCATATCAATACACCACTATGGATCCGCTCCCGTCTCCCTACGAGAACGCCATCCATAGCACTCACGCTTATCTTGCGTATTTTAGAGTATCCACTTTCACTTGTCTATGAACTGATATAAGCAACCCAGAAGTCCTTTTCCGCGGACACGGCTATTCGAATAGATGATGATAACCCTGCAGGGGTGTACTTCTTCATACATGTTTCCACCACTTAGCGTCTGCACACGACATGTGCTCGGCAGACTTCAAGCGAAAGCCGACGTGGGTGTAGACCACGACCTACCTAAACACTCAAGTCTCTAGTCCAGGTTTATCGCCTATTCGGGTTCCATCCATGAGGAGATCCGGCCGGAGTTTCGCTCACAGCCCCAAACGATGTGAACAGGGTTCCGTGACACCAAACGGGCGCCCGGTTTACCCGGCCACGTGCCTACCGCATCACAGCCCACCCCTACGGTCAGCGCTGTCCACGGCCTCCAGCATACTACAAACACCAGAAACTACTTGCAACTCCTGGACAGAGGACAAGGGTGAATAAGAAGTCGAGCGGGGTCATATTTCAGGGCCCAATGTATGGTAGTAGCTGAATCATGGATCACAAACACAGAACTCAGTTCCTGAGGACGGCTACAATGAGACAACCCACCATGTACTCCTACATGGCCTCTCACCGCTACCTTTACCAAATCGTGTTCACACACTTAGCTCACACACAGTAGGACATGTTCACACGCCTCTGATTCATCCCCGATGAATCAGACCTGACTCAACTCTAAGCAGTAGCAGGCATGACAAACAAACATGAATGAGTAGGCACAACAGGGCTCAAACAACTCCTACTCATGCTAGTGGGTTTCATCTATTTACTGTGGCAATGACAGGTCATGCAGAGGATAAAGGGGTTCAGCTACCGCAGCAAGTAACAGATGAATCGGTGTTGTCCTAATGCAGTAAAAGAGAGCAGGAGCGAGAGAGTAGGATTGTATCGGAATGAACAAGGGGGTTTTGCTTGCCTGGCACTTCTGAAGATAACATTGAGTCTTCATCAGTGTCAACGATCACATCCTCGGTATCACGTCTATCGAGAGGGGACAAATACCGGCAACACAGAAGGAAACACAATCAATGCAATGCACAATATGATGCATGATCATGACATAGCAAAATGAATGTGTTTTGGGCTAATGCATCTAGCAACAAGTTAAATGAAGTTGGTTTGAATACAAGATTCAAATTCAAACTCCATATGTGATTATTTAAATGCCCTTTAATTGATTTGTGCTAAACAGCAGCTATAAGTTGTTCTAACATGCATGAAAATGGTACAGATGGATTCCTTGAATTTTTCTGATAATTTTTCATATATAAATTATTTAATTTGGAGTTACGGTTAATTTTCTATGATTTATTGAAGTTTTAGGCATTTTCTGGAATTTCAGAATTAAATTAAATCCAGAAAATACTTATTGCGTCAGCCCCACGTCACAGTGACGTCAGCAGGGTCAACTGGGCACCTCCAGGTCAAACCTGACCTGTGGGACCCATATGTCAGTGTCACAGGAGTTAATCCCGGTCAAACCCAGCGCTGACTGGGGTTTGACCAGGGGTGGGGCCTACTGTCAGTGGGTCAGTGGCTTAACTAAAAGTAGTTATTAACTTAACCAAAGTTAGCAGGGGCCGGGCCCACCTGTCATGGACCTAGGGGAGGTCAAACCCCTGGTCAGCCGAGGCTAACACGCCGGCGGCTCGTCGCCGGTGAAGCCCGAGACGGCGGAGGGGGTCGGAATTCCTCCTCCGGCGACCAAATGGCCGGGGGGGCAGCTACGCATAGCTGGGAGTCGCCCGCATCCATTTGTGCAAACGGCAGGGGCTGAGGTGGCTCGAGCTCACCGGAACGGGGTCCGCGGCGGCGACCGGAGTTCGGGCCAGCACGGGCACGGGGCTACGCTTAGCGAGCGAGCGAGCTGAGAGGCTGGGCGGGCTCCTGGGAGATCCACGAGCTCGAGGTCGTGCTCGGACGCGAGTTCGGTGACCTGCAACGACGGCGGCGACATCGCCGGCGGAGCCGAGCTCGCGGCTCCGGTGGAATCGAGGCTACAGGGCGCAATCGAAGGGGAAAAGAGGGAGGGGAGGCGTGGGAGCTCACAGCGGTGCCGTAGGGGTGGTTAGCCGGCTCGGGGACGCGACGATGGTGGTGAATTGACGATGAAGATCCTCGGCGGCCGGCGATGGAAACGGCGATGGTGGCGGCGTTGCAGCACGTCCGGGAGGTCCGTAGCTCAACGAGGAGGTGGAGGGGGTTGTGGCGGAGCTCGCAAGCACAGCGAGGGGTCGAGGGGGAGACGGTGGCTGCGGTGGTGCTCGTCGGTGGCAGCGGCTCCGCTCGGGTCCGAGAGGGAGAGAGAAACAGAGGAGGGGGAGAGCTCGGGAGGGAGTGAGGGGCGGTCGGGGAGGCGCGTGGCGTCGTCCGGGCGTCGCTGGGGAGGCCAGGGAGGAAGCAGGAGGTGGCTAGGGGGGGGAAGCAGGAGGTGGCCGAGGCAGCGTCGGCGAGCGCCACGCCTCGCCTCTGCTCGTCCTCCTGGCAGAGGAGGAAGAGGACAAAGGAGGAGGAGGTGGGCTGGGCCGGGCCGCGGGAGAAACTGGGCCAGGCAGGTAAGCAGGTAAGCGGCCCAGGTGGCCTCTCTCCCCTTTTTTTCTATTTTGTTTTATCTTTTATTTCTGTAATTTGTTTTTGATTTGTTTTAATATCAAATCATTTTATAAAATCCTGGAAATAATTATGGGTGCTTTCTGAATTATTCCAGTGACCCTTATCAATTT
Source organism: Triticum aestivum (assembly GCF_018294505.1). Lineage (NCBI taxonomy): Eukaryota > Viridiplantae > Streptophyta > Magnoliopsida > Poales > Poaceae > Triticum > Triticum aestivum. The sequence goes on from NC_057794.1 coordinate 473,946,130, forward strand.
CCAACATTTATTTGAGCATTTAAATTATTAATAGTATTTAAATGCCCAAAGTCAAATACAATATGATTTAATTCAAAAATCCAAAAATGACCTAAGGATATATTCATCATTTTTGGCAGAGGTTTCCACCTTAACCAGAAATCATGAACTTTTCTTAGGGGCCTTTTGGGTTTATTGAAAAGATTTTAACTCACCCTAGTTGAGTTGATTTAATGCTAGGGTTTGAACATCCCCATTTCAATTTTAGGCAAAATTTAAACATGATGCAACACATGACTAGCTAGCTCAGAGCATTACCAGAAGCTAGGGATGTGACAACTCACCCCCACTAAACAAGAATCTCGTCTCGAGATTCAAGCGTAGGGTAAGGTGAAGGGGAAACGCAACTAGTATAATCTTCACGATCCAGGGTGCACTTCAGTTGAACGTTGATTTGAACACCATCTTTGTCTTGATGTCTTGCTCTGAGAACTCCAGCTAATCATGACATGGAGGGAAGAAGGAGACTCTAGAAGGGTCGATCTTCTCGAAGATCGAACAACTCACGGAATGAGACATAACAATATCTCTCGAGCTGAGAGACGAAGCACAGATCTGAAGAAATGGAGTGAGACAGATGACGAGAGTTTACTAGGTAGACAACAACTTCACGCTTAAGGTGGTAATCGATTGTCAATGTAGCGAGGAGTTGAGTTGCCATGATACCACAACGAGGCACCTTAGGGACGGTGACTCGTAGAAATATCCCCTTAAGTGGCAAAAAGAATTACCTTTGATATAGAGATCATTTAGACTCTCTAAACCAGCCTAAGGCAATTCTCGAGCGATCATTTGGAGGGGGTCGGTAGAATGACATACTCGGACTTGGATGATGTGGATTACCTTGTTGAAGACAACGTAATGGATGAATTTTCTTACCACCAGAAATGGAAGAGACCCATGTAGGATGGCACATTGGCGGTGCAAGCTAGGAACAAAATGCAAATGCTGGGAATGATTCTGGTAACTGGGGAAGAACCCAACAATAGAGAGTGAATTCACTGTTTGAGAAGGTCATAGCATTGCCGAGGGAACTGAGAGCATCCCAATTAGAGCCGAGGATAACACGTAGCGCTTGTGCGTGCTCTCAAGAACTTGAGCATTTCCACAATCATCAAGATTCTACCAATATCCGTGTCAAGGATTCTGGCAACACAACTTACTACCATGATGAATACCGGTGGAAGATGCCGATGCAAAGGAAGATAACACCATCTTAGATTTCACCTTGGCGAGGCCAAGGAAACAAAATCTGGATGATTGACCGAGAGACATTTAGCACTCCGCTTCTAATGTTCTCCTTGATGTGCTAGCGTAACCCATTCATAGATATGGTTTGATATCTAGAACATCAAGTAAAAGGTCAGACTTCGGGATCTCAAAATCCATAGGGGCAACTAGGGAGTAAATCCTACGAAATCCCTATGGGGAGGTGGCCAACTTCATCAATCAATATATTATAATAACAGGTCTTCTGGCTGGGTGTGTTGGCCACGACATCCACTTTACCGGTTATCGCGCGACCAATATTATAATTCTTGGGAAATATCCCAACCATCATATCTGCCTGAGATTCAGATCTGGTTGGTGTCAGGATATTCCAGACTCATCGAGTCTAGGAAGAAAAACGGAAGTTTGCAACACAAATCGACGAGATGACGTTCCGGGATTCTCGGGAGATGAACTACGATAGCAAGTTCCAAAACATGAGCTGGTTCTGCTACTAACATGTGAACACGTTGTCCCAGACAAGCATGACCACATAGTAGTCTTACAATAAAACACTACCGAGTTCAGGAGGGGGAACCATCAACGAGGGTATCGAAGTTCTTTCATAAGTCCGGATTAGCTCTTATGAAGGAACTCCTTCTCCTTGAACAAATCAATCAGTGGCTTGGTGTGCTAGGGATACATATAGATTGAAGGTTGCAAGTCTTCAAACCACAGCATTCTTCGCATGTGTGCATGACTGATTTGGAATGATTCCAAAGAAAGCAACATTGACTTTCTCGAATCCACGGCGGCAACTTGCATCAGATGCACATGAATTAAAGGAAGTCACTACCTTCATCCGAACATATGCTTCATGAACTAGCATGGACAAATGTTTTCAAAAGTTTCCAACACTAGCTTAATGTTCAACAAAATCATGGAGGAGACAAGGATGTTGTCAATGGGCTCAACAACAATTCATCTAGGTTTCCTTTTAAAAGGAATTCCATAGTTAAGTGAACAAGTGATAGCATTGGTCAGACCAAAGATGTAAGGGTGTATGCTCGAGGGATCAACCACGAGTAAGACAACATTACGAGCATCGTTGGTACTGATTTGATTTGACGATAGCCCACACTCAAATCAAAGGATTGATAAGACAATAGGTCCAGCAACTGATCACAGGGACCAATCGATGAAGATATCATCTTTCTTCAACACACACTACACAAGAATATCCCTTTGGAACGAACTAAGTCAGACAAGCTTTTATCTTCCAACTCTCCAAGTTGTTGTCTAGCTTAACCAACTAGCTCAGGGATATCTAACACCGATTCTTGGAGAGAAGGTGGTTCACAAGAAACCTACTTGATCACGAGCTCAACATAATAGTTAGGTGACAGCCTGGTGATACTTTCGAGAAGATATTCGAAAAATCACGAACCACCGGTATGTTACTAAGCTCGAGAACAATCTCGCTTTTGAGGGCAAGACGATATGATCAAATGAGTGAGGACTTGACAAGATCCTAACTCATCAATCGAAGGGTGCACCGAAATAAGGACTAGGTAGCATAATCAACCTCAGAATGATGATTCAATAACCAACACACTAGGAATGAAATTATTGTCCTTTAACTACCAAGAAACGAGGTTGCTGGCAGTATTGATTTCACACATCACAATTCATTTGTCGGTATTCCGGTTGCATCAACACGAGGGCCGAGGAATGAACAGTGATGGCAAGAAGTATCACTGTACCAGGAGTTCATAGGATGGGGTGCAATTCCTATAACAATCCCGATTTAAAGATGGTAATACTCCAAGGTAGAACAGAACGAAAGCTGGATTAGCAATTTGATCTACGGAGCACAACTTCTCTGACCCAATCCTGGATATGGAAGAGGTACTGGAGTTTGTTTCTCCTAGTCATTCTGCGATAGAATGGCTTGACGGACCACAAGAGTAATAGGCATCGATAAACGAACGCACGCATACTCTTGGCTATCAATTGATAGACGAGGGTCAGAATGCAACTAAAGAGAGACAACTCAAGGAACATATGATTTTCTGAGTTGTGGATGCATGGTTTAGCATGTCGAACCAAGTTCAACATGTTTCTTCCGGATAACCCATGCAGAAAGGTAGAACTGGCAGAGTCACGATTTATGAATGGAGAACTCCTCAAGAGTACTCTACTTGTGATTTTTTTTGATCCAATAAACATCTGCCATAAGCGGTTCATAGTATTTGGAAGAAGAAGATACCACGGACTTTAAGGACTATCGCAAAGGTTACTAATATCCTAGAGGCACTAGCAATTACTATCAACATGAAGTAGGTGGAGTGAATCTCGGGTTCAGAACCCAGGAGTAGAATACCTACTACTAAGTGGCATCACGGGATGCTTTCGAGAATAAAAGCCAGAATCATCACACTGGGACACAAAACATTGCTAGATTACTAGGTGACTCCCTAAAACACCTAGGGTCATAATAATAGCTCCAACATATATGTCAAGGCAATAATTTACCTCAACTCACCGATTAGTGTGGTTAATCTGGCCCAAAGGAACATCGGAATGGGAGGAAGGAATTTTGCAAATGCTTCAGACTATTCAGAAACGTGGGGTGACTCGGACAGCATAACGGCTATAATTGCTCAAAAAGATTTGAGACAATCACAAAAATGGTGGCATAACCACTCAGAAGCACAATATCAAGGTTCCGAGATCAACAATTAACATACGGAAGTAGTAGGAACTAAACTGAGACTTAAATCCAACAATCTTATAAATCTACTGATTAGTAACACGTGATCCTAATAGAAAGAAGAGATAGCCTAGTTCTTAATCCCCGCAGGAAAGATAAGATGACTCAGATCAGAAGGGCATGAGGTATAAGGAGTAAAAAGAGCCTTACGTTCCATCCCACAATCAATTCCCTTATATAACTAAAGAATTTCTAGACTCAACTTCGACCAGTTTGGCTTGGTAAACCTACAGGCAGTCAAGCTCTGATACCAACGCTGTCGGGACCCCGACTCAATGCCACATCGATCTAGCATGTAACACCTCATATCACTTTGCGGCCTCACGCACGGTATTCCCACGGGTGTCGCCTTACCTTTGCCCGGGACCATTTGCGCCTTTTGGCACACGTATATGACAGTGTCGCTAGCATCCATATGATAAGGAGCCCGGGCTGACATGGCTAGTCGTAAACCCAAAGCGACACAGACTTACAGGGACAGGCATCCATGACCCAGCATCGAACGTGTCGGTCATCAGCGAGTGAATCCAGGCTGTAGCACTGGGCTAGCAGGACTCCGGTGAACCGGGCTGTAGCAGGCTAACAGGACTCTGGTATTCATCGCGTGACATTTCCCCGAAGGGACAGACACAGGAACGAAGAAGGACACATGCCGGCCAGCCTAAGTGTTCCGGAGCAGTAGCAAGCTACCATGGCTCAGTGGAAACACTAGGAGACATTTCCCGGTAAGAGAGGCTACTAAAGATAAACAACTAGATGGTCAGATCCCACACATACCAAGCATTTCAATAACATACACACAATATGCTCGATATGTGCAATACAACATGGCATCACAAAATGACTCTACGACTCAAGTAATTTATTCAATAGGCTCCGAGGAGCGAGATATTACAAACATGGGTCTCATGACCCAACACTCAGAGCATACAAGTCAAAGCACAAGCACAAGCGGAAGCTATCATGTCTGAGTACAGACATCTATAAATGAAAAGGGCTGAGAAGCCTGACTATCTACCAGATCCTGCCGAGGGCACAAGATCGTAGCTGAGGTAACAAGCTAAACGTCGAAGTCCACGTGGAACTACTAGTGAGACCGAAGTCTCTCTGCAAAAACATAAAATAGGCAAACGTGAGTACAAATGTACCCAGCAAGACTTACATCAGAACTAACTACATATGCATCATTATCAACAAAGGGGATGGTGGGGTTTAACTGCAGCAAGCCAGCTTTGACTCGGTGGCTATCCTAAACTACGACTGCAATGTAACTCTTTTGAGGTGGCGCACACGAGTCCACATATTCACCATATCAATACACCACTATGGAACCGCTCCCGTCTCCCTACGAGAACGCCATCCATAGCACTCACGCTCATCTTGCGTATTTTAGAGTATCCACTTTCACTTGTCTATGAACTATGCAAGGGGTCCAAGCTTCCATATCCGAGGAATCCGGCTATTCGAATAGATGATGTTAACCCTGCAGGGGTGTACTTCTTCACACACGCTCCCGCCACTTACCGCCCTGTACACGTCATGTACCTCGGCAACCTTCAAGCGGAAGCCGGGCGAGGGAGTCGGCCACGACCTGACTAACCGAACAAGTCTCTAGTCCAGGTTTATCGCCTATTCGGGTTCCATCCGCAAGGAGATCCGGCCGGGGTGTCGCTTACGGCCCCAAACGATGTGTGCAGGGTTCCCAAGCCCACCAACCGGGTGCCACTTGGTACACCGGGCCACTGTGCCTAGTCTGTCCCAAGCCCACCTGTACCGGGTGCCACTTGGTAGACTACTAACACTACCTACAAACACCAGAAACTAGTTGCAACTCCTGGACAAAGATCATGTTGATTAATAAGTCGAGAGGGGCACTTAAGCATTCCAATGTGTGGTAGTAGCTGGTCATGGATCACAAACACAGAACTCAGTTCCTGAGGACGGCTGCAATGAGACAACCCACCATGTACTCCTACATGGCCTCTCACCGCTACCTTTACCAAATCGTGTTCACACACTTAGCTCACACACAGTAGGACATGTTCACACGCCTCTGATTCATCCCCGATGAATCAGACCTGACTCAACTCTAAGCAGTAGCAGGCATGACAAACAAACATGAATGAGTAGGCACAACAGGGCTCAAACAACTCCTACTCATGCTAGTGGGTTTCATCTATTTACTGTGGCAATGACAGGTCATGCAGAGGATGAAGGGGTTCAGCTATCGCAGCAAGTAACAGATGAATCGGTGTTGTCCTAATGCATTAAAAGAGAGCAGGAGCGAGAGAGTAGGATTGTATCGGAATGAACAAGGGGGTTTTGCTTGCCTGGCACTTCTGAAGATAACATTGAGTCTTCATCAGTGTCAACGATCACATCCTCGGTATCACGTCTATCGAGAGGGGACAAATACCGGCAATACAGAAGGAAACACAATCAATGCAATGCACAATATGATGCATGATCATGACATAGCAAAATGAATGTGTTTTGGGCTAATGCATCTAGCAACAAGTTAAATGAAGTTGGTTTGAATACAAGATTCAAATTCAAACTCCATATGTGATTATTTAAATGCCCTTTAATTGATTTGTGCTAAACAGCAGCTATAAGTTGTTCTAACATGCATGAAAATGATACAGATGGATTCCTTGAATTTTTCTGATGATTTTTCATATATAAATTATTTAATTTGGAGTTACGGTTAATTTTCTATGATTTATTGAAGTTTTAGGCATTTTCTGGAATTTCAGAATTAAATTAAATCCAGAAAATACTTATTGCGTCAGCCCCACGTCACAGTGACGTCAGCAGGGTCAACTGGGCACCTCCAGGTCAAACCTGACCTGTGGGACCCATATGTCAGTGTCACAGGAGTTAATCCCGGTCAAACCCAGCGCTGACTGGGGTTTGACCAGGGGTGGGGCCTACTGTCAGTGGGTCAGTGGCTTAACTAAAAGTAGTTATTAACTTAACCAAAGTTAGCAGGGGCCGGGCCCACCTGTCATGGACCTAGGGGAGGTCAAACCCCTGGTCAGCCGAGGCTAACACGCCGGCGGCTCGTCGCCGGTGAAGCCCGAGACGGCGGAGGGGGTCGGAATTCCTCCTCCGGCGACCAAATGGCCGGGGGGGCAGCTACGCGTAGCTGGGAGTCGCCCGCATCCATTTGTGCAAACGGCAGGGGCTGAGGTGGCTCGAGCTCACCGGAACGGGGTCCGCGGCGGCGACCGGAGTTCGGGCCAGCACGGGCACGGGGCTACGCTTAGCGAGCGAGCGAGCTGAGAGGCTGGGCGGGCTCCTGGGAGATCCACGAGCTCGAGGTCGTGCTCGGACGCGAGTTCGGTGACCTGCAACGACGGCGGCGACATCGCCGGCGGAGCCGAGCTCGCGGCTCCGGTGGAATCGAGGCTACAGGGCGCAATCGAAGGGGAAAAGAGGGAGGGGAGGCGTGGGAGCTCACAGCGGTGCCGTAGGGGTGGTTAGCCGGCTCGGGGACGCGACGATGGTGGTGAATTGACGATGAAGATCCTCGGCGGCCGGCGATG